>NC_059227.1:38882445-38909945 GCF_020615455.1 Coregonus clupeaformis | reverse complement strand
TATAGACAGGAACTGGAGGGTAGAGGAGGTATAGACAGGAACTGGAGGGTAGAGGAGGTATAGACAGGAACTGGAGGGTAGAGGAGGTATAGACAGGAACTGGAGGGTAGAGGAGGTATAGACAGGAACTGGAGGGTAGAGGAGGTATAGACAGGAACTGGAGGGTAGAGGAGGTATAGACAGGAACTGGGGGGTAGAGGAGGTATAGACAGGAACTGGAGGGTAGAGGAGGTATAGACAGGAACTGGAGGGTAGAGGGAGGTATAGACAGGAACTGGAGGGTAGAGGAGGTATAGACAGGAACTGGAGGGTAGAGGAGGTATAGACAGGAACTGGAGGGTAGAGGAGGTATAGACAGGAACTGAGGGTAGAGAGAGGTATAGACAGGAACTGGAGGGTAGAGGAGGTATAGACAGGAACTGGAGGAGGGGTAGAGGAGGTATAGACAGGAACTGGAGGGAGAGATAGATAAGGCGGAGGGTAGAGGAGGTATAGACAGGAACTGGAGGGTAAGAGGTAGGGAGTATAGACAGGAACTGGAGGGTAGAGGAGGTATAGACAGGAACTGGAGGGTAGAGGAGGTATAGACAGGAACTGGGGGTAGAGGAGGTATAGACAGGAACTGGAGGGTAGAGGAGGTATAGACAGGAACTGGAGGGTAGAGGAGGTATAGACAGGAACTGGAGGGTAGAGGAGGTATAGACAGGAACTGGAGGGTAGAGGAGGTATAGACAGGAACTGGAGGGTAGAGGAGGTATAGACAGGAACTGGAGGGTAGAGGAGGTTAGACAGGAACTGGAGGGTAGAGGAGGTATAGACAGGAACTGGAGGGTAGAGGAGGTATAGACAGGAACTGGAGGGTAGAGGGAGGTATAGACAGGAACTGGAGGGTAGAGGAGGCATAGACAGGAACTGGAGGGTAGAGGAGGTATAGACAGGAACTGGAGGGTAGAGGAGGTATAGACAGGAACTGGAGGGTAGAGGAGGTATAGACAGGAACTGGAGGGTAGAGGAGGTATAGACAGGAACTGGAGGGTAGAGGAGGTATAGACAGGAACTGGAGGGTAGAGGAGGTATAGACAGGAACTGGAGGGTAGAGGAGGTATAGACAGGAACTGGAGGGTAGAGGAGGTATAGACAGGAACTGGAGGGTAGAGGAGGTATAGACAGGAAACTGGAAGGTAGAGGAGGTATAGACAGGAACTGGGGGGTAGAGGAGGTATAGACAGGAACTGGAGGGTAGAGGAGGTATAGACAGAAACTGGAGGGTAGAGGGAGGTATAGACAGGAACTGGAGGGTAGAGGAGGTATAGACAGGAACTGGAGGGTAGAGGAGGTATAGACAGGAACTGGAGGAGCGGGTAGAGGAGGTATAGACAGGAACTGGAGGGTAGAGGAGGTATAGACAGGAACTGGAGGGTAGAGGAGGTATAGACAGGAACTGGAGGGTAGAGGAGGTATAGACAGGAACTGGAGGGTAGAGGAGGTATAGACAGGAACTGGAGGGTAGAGGAGGTATAGACAGGAACTGGAGGGTAGAGGAGGTATAGACAGGAACTGGAGAAGGTAGAGGAGGTATAGACAGGAACTGGAGGGTAGAGGAGGTATAGACAGGAACTGGGGGGTAGAGGAGGTATAGACAGGAACTGGAGGGTAGAGGAGGTATAGACAGGAACTGGAGGGTAGAGGAGGTATAGACAGGAACTGGAGGGTAGAGGAGGTATAGACAGGAACTGGAGGGTAGAGGAGGTATAGACAGGAACTGGAGGGTAGAGGAGGTATAGACAGGAACTGGAGGGTAGAGGAGGTATAGACAGGAACTGGAGGGTAGAGGAGGTATAGACAGGAACTGGAGGGTAGAGGAGGTATAGACAGGAACTGGAGGGTAGAGGAGGTATAGACAGGAACTGGAGGGTAGAGGAGGTATAGACAGGAACTGGAGGGTAGAGGTAGAGGAGGTATAGACAGGAACTGGAGGGTAGAGGAGGTATAGACAGGAACTGGAGGGTAGAGGAGGGTATAGACAGGAACTGGAGGGTAGAGGAGGTATAGACAGGAACTGGAGGGTAGAGGTAGAGGAGGTATAGACAGGAACTGGAGGGTAGAGGAGGTATAGACAGGAACTGGAGGGTAGAGGAGGTATAGACAGGAACTGGAGGGTAGAGGAGGTATAGACAGGAACTGGAGGGTAGAGGAGGTATAGACAGGAACTGGAGGGTAGAGGAGGTATAGACAGGAACTGGAGGGTAGAGGAGGTAGAGACAGGAGAACTGGAGGGTAGAGGAGGTATAGACAGGAACTGGAGGGTAGATGGAGGTATAGACAGGAACTGGAGGGTAGAGGAGGTATAGACAGGAACTGGAGGGTAGAGGAGGTATAGACAGGAACTGGAGGGTAGAGGAGGTATAGACAGGAACTGGAGGGTAGAGGAGGTATAGACAGGAACTGGAGGGTAGAGGAGGTATAGACAGGAACTGGAGGGTAGAGGAGGTATAGACAGGAACTGGAGGGTAGAGGGGGTTAGAGCAGAACTGGAGGGAGGAGGATAGACAGGAACTGGAGGGTAGAGGAGGTATAGACAGGAACTGGAGGGTAGAGGAGGTATAGACAGGAACTGGAGGGTAGAGGAGGTATAGACAGGAACTGGAGGGTTAGGAGGAGGTAAGACAGGAACTGGAGGGTAGAGGAGGTATAGACAGGAACTGGAGGGTAGAGGAGGTATAGACAGGAACTGGAGGGTAGAGGAGGTATAGACAGGAACTGGAGGGTAGAGGAGGTATAGACAGGAACTGGAGGGTAGAGGAGGTATAGACAGGAATGGAGGTGGAACTGGAGGGCAGAGGGGTATAGACAGGAACTGGAGGGTAGAGGAGGTATGTAGACGGGAACTGGAGGGTAGGAGGAGGTTAGACAGGAACTGGAGGGTAGAGGAGGTATAGACAGGAACTGGAGGGTAGAGGAGGTATAGACAGGAACTGGAGGGTAGAGGAGGTATAGACAGGAACTGGAGGGTAAGGAGAGGAGGTATAGACAGGAACTGGAGGGTAGAGGAGGTATAGACAGGAACTGGAGGGTAGAGGAGGTATAGACAGGGAACTGGAGGGCAGAGGAGGTAGTAGACAGGAACTGGAGGGTAGAGGAGGTATAGACAGGAACTGGAGGGTAGAGGAGGTATAGACAGGAACTGGAGGGTAGAGGAGGTATAGACAGGAAACTGGAGGGTGGAGGAGGTGATAGACAGGAACTGGAGGGTAGAGGAGGTATAGACGGAACTGAGGGTAGAGGAGGATAGAGGAACTGGAGGGTGAGAGGAGGTATAGACAGGAACTGGAGGGTAGGAGGAGGTATAGACAGGAACTGGAGGTGTAGAGGAGGTATAGACAGGAACTTGAGGGTAGAGGAGGTATAGACAGGAACTGGAGGGTGAGAGGAGGTATAGACAGGAACTGAGGGTAGAGGAGGTATAGACAGGAACTGGAGGGTAGAGGAGGTATAGACAGGAACTGGAGGGTAGAGGAGGTATAGACAGGAACTGGAGGGTAGAGGAGGTATAGACAGGAACTGGAGGGTAGAGGAGGTATAGACAGGAACTGGAGGGTAGAGGAGGTATAGACAGGAACTGGAGGGTAGAGGAGGTATAGACAGGAACTGGAGGGTAGAGGAGGTATAGACAGGAACTGGAGGGTAGGAGGAGGTATAGACAGGAAACTGGAGGGTAGAGGAGGTATAGACAGGAAACTGGAGGGTAGAGGAGGTATAGACAGGAACTGGAGGGTAGAGGAGGTATAGACAGGAACTGGAGGGTAGAGGAGGTATAGACAGGAACTGGAGGGTAGAGGAGGTATAGACAGGAACTGGAGGGTAGAGGAGGTATAGACAGGGAACTGGAGGGTAGAGGAGGTATAGACAGGAACTGGAGGGTAGAGGAGGTATAGACAGGAACTGGAGGGTAGAGGAGGTATAGACAGGAAACTGGAGGGGTGGTAGAGGAGGTATAGACAGGAACTGGAGGGTAGAGGAGGTATAGACAGGAACTGGAGGGTAGAGGAGGTATAGACAGGAACTGGAGGGTAGAGGAGGTATAGACAGGAACTGGAGGGTAGAGGAGGTATAGACAGGAACTGGAGGGTAGAGGAGGTATAGACAGGAACGAGGTAGGGAGGTATAGACAGGAACTGGAGGGTAGAGGAGGTATAGACAGGAACTGGAGGGGGTAGAGGAGGTATAGACAGGAACTGGAGGGTAGAGGGAGGGGATAGACAGGAACTGGAGGGTAGAGGTGGTAATAGACAGGAACTGGAGGGTAGAGGAGCACTAGGTATAGACAGGAACTGGAGGGTAGAGGAGGTATAGACAGGAACTGGAGGGTAGAGGAGGTATAGACAGGAACTGGAGGGTAGAGGAGGTATAGACAGGAACTGAGGGTAGAGGAGGTATAGACAGGAAACTGGAGGGTAGAGGAGGTAGTAGACAGGAACTGGAGGGTAGAGGAGGTAGTAGACAGGAACTGGAGGGTAGAGGAGGTATAGACAGGAACTGGAGGGTAGAGGAGGTATAGACAGGAACTGGAGGGTAGAGGGAGGAGTTAGACAGGAACTGGAGGGTAGAGGAGGTATAGACAGGAACTGGAGAGTAGAGGAGGTATAGACAGGAACTGGAGGGTAGAGGAGGTATAGACAGGAACTGGAGGGTAGAGGAGGTATAGACAGGAACTGGAGGGTAGAGGAGGTATAGACAGGAACTGGAGGGTAGAGGAGGTATAGACAGGAACTGGAGGGTAGAGGAGGTATAGAAGGAACTGGAGGGTAGAGGAGGTATAGACAGGAACTGGAGGGTAGAGGAGGGTATAGACAGGAACTGGAGGGTAGAGGAGGTATAGACAGGAACTGGAGGGTGAGAGGAGGTATAGACAGGAACTGGAGGGTAGAGGAGGTATAGACAGGAACTGGAGGGTAGAGGAGGTATAGACAGGAACTGGAGGGTAGAGGAGGTATAGCAGGAACGGGGGTAGAGGAGGTATAGACAGGAACTGGAGGGTAGAGGAGGTATAGACAGGAACTGGAGGGTAGAGGTAGAGGAGGATAGAATATTTTCAGGAACTGGAGGGTAGAGGAGGTATAGACAGGAACTGGAGGGTAGAGGAGGTATAGACAGGAACTGGAGGGTAGAGGAGGTATAGACAGGAACTGGAGGGTAGAGGAGGTATAGACAGGAACTGGAGGGTAGAGGAGGTATAGACAGGAACTGGAGGGTAGAGGAGGTATAGACAGGAAACTGGAGGGTAGAGGAGGTATAGACAGGAACTGAGGGTAGAGGAGGTATAGACAGGAACTGGAGGGTAGAGGAGGTATAGACAGGAACTGGAGGGTAGAGGAGGTATAGACAGGAACTGGAGGGTAGAGGAGGTATAGACAGGAACTGGAGGGTAGAGGGGAGGGACAGGAACGAGGGTAGAGGAGGTATAGACAGGAACTGGAGGGTAGAGGAGGTATAGACAGGAACTGGAGGGTAGAGGAGGTATAGACAGGAACTGGAGGGTAGAGGAGGTATAGACAGGAACTGGAGGGGTAGAAGAGGAGGTGCATAGACAGGAACTGGAGGGGTTAGAGGAGGTGATAGCAGGAACTGGAGGGTAGAGGAGGTATAGACAGGAACTGGAGGGTAGAGGAGGTAGTAGACAGGAACTGGAGGGTAGAGGGAGGTATAGACAGGAACTGGAGGGTAGAGGAGGTATAGACAGGAACTGGAGGGTAGAGGAGGTATAGACAGGAACTGGAGGGTAGAGGAGGTATAGACAGGAACTGGAGGGTAGAGGAGGTATAGACAGGGAACTGGAGGGTAGAGGAGGTATAGACAGGAACTGGAGGGTAGAGGAGGTATAGACAGGAACTGGAGGGTAGAGGAGGTATAGACAGGAACTGGAGGGTAGAGGAGGTATAGACAGGAACTGGAGGGTAGAGGAGGTATAGACAGGAACTGGAGGGTAGGGAGGTATAGACAGGAACTGGAGGGTAGAGGAGGTATAGAGCAGGAACTGGAGGGTAGAGAGGAGGTATAGACAGGAACTGGAGGGTGAGGAGGTATAGACAGGAACTGGGGGAGAGAGGTAGAGGAGGTATAGACAGGAACTGGAGGGAGGGTAGAGGAGGTATAGACAGGAACTGGAGGGTAGAGGAGGTATAGACAGGAACTGGAGGGTAGAGGAGTATAGACAGGAACTGGAGGGTAGAGGAGGTATAGACAGGAACTGGAGGGTAGAGGAGGTATAGACAGGAACTAGGAGGGTAGGGTAGAGGAGGTATAGACAGGAACTGGAGGGTAGAGGAGGTATAGACAGGAACTGGAGGGTAGAGGTGGTATAGACAGGAACTGGAGGGCAGAGGAGTATAGACAGGAACTGAGAGGGTAGAGGAGTATAGACAGGAACTGGAGGGTAGGAGGAGGTATAGACAGGAAACTGGAGGGTAGAGTGAGGTATAGACAGGAAACTGGAGGGTAGAGGAGGTATAGACAGGAACTGGAGGGCAGAGGAGGTATAGACAGGAACTGGAGGGTAGAGGAGGAGACAGGAACTGGAGGGTAGAGGAGGTATAAAATGAAGACGGAACTGGAGGGTAGAGGAGGTATAGACAGAACTGGAGGGTAGAGGAGGTATAGAGCAGGAACTGGAGGGTAGAGGAGGTATAGACAGGAACTGGAGGGTAGAGGAGGTATAGACAGGAACTGGAGGGTAGAGGAGGTATAGACAGGAACTGGAGGGTAGAGGAGGTATAGACAGGAACTGGAGGGTAGAGGAGGTATAGACAGGAACTGGAGGGTAGAGGAGGTATAGACAGGAGAACTGGAGGGTAGAGGAGAGGTAGAGACAGGAACTGGAGGGTAGAGGAGGTATAGACAGGAACTGGAGGGTAGAGGAGAGGGTATAGACAGGAACTGGAGGGTAGAGGAGTGGTATAGACAGGAAACTGGAGGGTAGAGGAGGTATAGACAGGAACTGGAGGGTAGAGGAGGTATAGACAGGAACTGGAGGGTAGAGGAGGTATAGACAGGAACTGGAGGGTAGAGGAGGTATAGACAGGAACTGGAGGGTAGAGGAGGTGATAGACAGGAACTGGAGGGGTAGAGGAGGTATAGACAGGAACTGGAGGGTAGAGGAGGTATAGACAGGAACTGGAGGGTGAGGAGGGAGGTATAGACAGGGAACTGGGGGTAGAGGAGGTATAGACAGGAAACTGGAGGGTAGAGGAGGTATAGACAGGAACTGGAGGGTGGAGGAGAGTAGACAGGAACTGGAGGGTAGAGGAGGTATAGACAGGAACTGGAGGGTGGTAGAGGAGGTATAGACAGGAACTGGAGGGTAGAGGAGGTATAGACAGGAACTGGAGGGTAGAGGGAGGTTATAGACAGGAACTGGAGGGTAGAGGAGGTATAGACAGGAACTGGAGGGTAGAGGAGGTATAGACAGGAACTGGAGGGTAGAGGAGGTATAGACAGGAACTGGAGGGTAGAGGAGGTATAGACAGGAACTGGAGGGTAGGGTAGAGGAGGTATAGACAGGAACTGGAGGTAGAGGTATAGACAGGAACTGGAGGGTGAGAGAGGAGGTATAGACAGGAACTGGAGGGTAGAGGATGGTTAGACAGGAACTGGAGGGTAGAGGAGGTTATAGACAGGAAATGGAGGGTAGAGGAGGTATAGACAGGAACTGGAGGGTAGAGGAGGTATAGACAGGAACTGGAGGGTAGAGGAGGTATAGAGCAGGAACTGGAGGGTAGAGGAGGTATAGACAGGAACTGGAGGGTAGAGGAGGTATAGAGCAGGAACTGGAGGGTAGAGGAGGTATAGACAGGAACTGGAGGGTAGAGGAGGTATAGACAGGAACTGGAGGGTAGAGGAGTATAGACAGGAAACTGGAGGGGGTAGAGGAGGTGATAGACAGGAACTGGAGGGTAGAGGGAGGTAGAGACAGGAACTGGAGGGTAGAGGAGGTATAGACAGGAACTGGAGGGTAGGAGGAGGTATAGACAGGAACTGGAGGGTAGAGGAGGTATAGACAGGAACTGGAGGGTAGAGGAGGTATAGACAGGAACTGGAGGGTAGAGGAGGTATAGACAGGAACTGGAGGGTAGAGGAGGTATAGACAGGAAACTGGAGGGTAGAGGAGGTATAGACAGGAAACTGGAGGGTAGAGGAGGGTAGACAGGAACTGGAGGGTAGAGGAGGTATAGAAGGAACTGGAGGGTAGAGAGGTATAGACAGGGAACTGGAGGGTAAGGAGGTATAGACAGGAACTGGAGGGTAGAGGAGGTATAGACAGGAACTGGAGGGGTAGAGGAGGTATAGACAGGAACTGGAGGGTAGAGGGAGGTATAGACAGGAACTGGAGGGTAGAGGAGGTATAGACAGGAACTGGAGGGTAGAGGAGAAAGGTATAGACAGGAACTGGAGTGGTAGAGGAGGTATAGACAGAACTGGAGGGTAGAGGAGGTATAGACAGGAACTAGAGGGTAGAGGAGGTATAGACAGGAACTGGAGGGTAGAGGAGGTATAGACAGGAACTGGAGGGTAGAGGAGGTATAGACAGGAACTGGAGGGTAGAGGAGGTATAGACAGGAACTGAGGGTAGAGGAGGTATAGACAGGAACTGGAGGGTAGAGGAGGTATAGACAGGAACTAGGGAGAGGTAGAGGAGGTATAGACAGGAACTGGAGGGTAGAGGAGGTATAGACAGGAACTGGAGGATAGAGGAGGTATAGACAGGAACTGGAGGGTAGAGGAGGTAGTAGACAGGAACTGGAGGGTAGAGGAGGGTGATAGACAGGAACTGGGAGGGTAGAGGAGGTGATAGACAGGAACTGGAGGGTAGGGAGAGGAGGTATAGACAGGAACTGGAGGGTAGAGGAGGTAAGACAGGAACTGGAGGGTAGAGAGGTATAGACAGGAACTGGAGGGTAGAGGAGGTATAGACAGGAACTGGAGGGTAGAGGAGGTATAGACAGGAACTGGAGGGTAGAGGGAGGTATAGACAGGAACTGGAGGGTAGAGGAGGTGATACAGACAGAAACTGGAGGGTAGAGTAGAGGAGGTATAGACAGGAACTGGAGGGTAGAGAGAGGTATAGACAGGAACTGAGGTAGGTAGAGGAGGTATAGACAGGAACTGGAGGTGGGAGGAGGGTAGACAGGGAACTGGAGGATAGAGGAGGTATAGACAGAACGGAGGGCAGAGGTAGAGGAGGTATAGACGAGGAACTGGAGGGTAGGGGGAGGTATAGCAGGAACTGGAGGTGTAGAGGGAGGTATAGACAGGAACTGGAGGGAATAGAGGAGGAGGTATAGACAGGAACTGGAGGGTAGAGGAGGTATAGACAGGAACTGGAGGGTAGAGGAGGTATAGACAGGAAACTGGGAGGGTAGAGGAGGTATAGACAGGAACTGGAGGTGAAGTAGAGGAGGTATAGACAAGAACTGGAGGGTAGAGGAGGTATAGACAGGAACTGGAGGGTAGGAGGAGGTATAGACAGGAACTGGAGGGTAGAGGGAGGTATAGACAGGAACTGGAGGGTAGAGGAGGTATAGACAGGAACTGGAGGGTAGAGGAGGTATAGACAGGAACGTGGAGGGTAGAGGAGGTAAGAGGAGGTATAGACAGGGAACTGGAGGGTAGAGGAGGTATAGACAGGAACTGGAGGGTAGAGGGAGGTATAGACAGGAACTGGAGGGTAGAGGTAGGAGGAGGTATAGACAGGAACTGGAGGGTAGAGGGAGGTATAGACAGGAACTGGAGGGTAGAGGAGGTATAAGACAGGAACTGGAGGGTAGAGGAGAGGAGGTATAGACAGGAACGGAGGAGTAGAGGAGGTATAGACCGGAACTGGAGGGTGAAGAGGAGGTATAGACAGGAACTGGAGGGTAGCGGAGGTATAGACAGGAACTGGAGGGTAGAGGAAGGATAGACAGGAACTGGAGGGTAGAGGAGGTGATAGACAGGAACTGGAGGAGAGGTGAGGAGGTTATAGACAGGAACTGGAGGGTGAGAGGGAGGTAGAGACAGAACTGGAGGGTAGAGGAGGTATAGACAGGAACTGGAGGAGAAGTAGAGGAGGTATAGACAGGAACTGGAGGGTAGAGGAGGTATAGACAGGAACTGGAGGGTAGAGGAGGGTATAGACGGGAACTGAGGAAAAGAGGAGAGGAGGTATAGACAGGAACTGGAGGGTAGAGGAGGTATAGACAGGAACTGGAGGGTAGAGGAGGTGTAGACAGGAACTGGAGGGTAGCGGAGGTATAGACAGGAAACTGGAGGGTAGAGGAGGTATAGACAGGAACGTGAGGGTAGAGGAGGTATTAGACAGGAACTGGAGGGTAGAGGAGGTATAGACAGGAACTGAGGGTAGCGGAGGTATAGACAGGAACTGGAGGGTAGAGGAGGTATAGACAGGAACTGGAGGGTAGAGGGAGGTATAGACAGAAACTGGAGAGGGTAGCAGGAAGGAGGTATAGACGGGAACTGGAGGGTAGAGGAGGTATAGACGGGAATTGGAGGGTAGAGGAGGTATAGACGGGAACTGGAGGGTAGGAGGAGGCATAGACGGGAACTGGAGGGTAGAGGAGGTATAGACAGGAACTGGGGAGGTAAAAGAGGAGGTATAGACAGGAACTGGAGGGTAGAGGAGGTATAGACGGAACTGGAGGGTAGAGGAGGTATAGACGGGAACAGGAGGGTAGAGGAGGTATAGACAGGAACTGGAGGGTAGAGGAGGTATAGACGGGAACTGGAGGGTAGAGGAGGTATAGACGGGAACTGGAGGGTAGAGGAGGTATAGACAGGAACTGGAGGGGAGGAGGTATAGACAGGAACTGGAGGGTAGAGGAGGTATAGACAGGAACTGGAGGGTAGAGGAGGTATAGACAGGAACTGGAGGGTAGAGGAGGTATAGACAGGAACTGGAGGGTAGAGGGAGGTATAGACAGGAACTGGAGGGTAGGAGGAGGTATAGACAGGAACTGGAGGGTAGAGGAGGTATAGACAGGAACTGGAGGGTAGAGGAGACGGTATAGACAGGAACTGGAGGGTAGAGGAGGTATAGACAGGAACTGGAGGGTAGAGGAGGAGGATAGACAGGAACTGGAGGGTAGAGGGAGGTATAGACAGGAACTGAGGAGGAGGTAGAGGAGGTAGATAGACAGGAACTGGAGGGTAGAGGAGGTATAGACAGGAACTGGAGGGTAGAGGAGGTATAGACGGGAACTGGAGGGTAGAGGAGGTATAGACAGGAACTGGAGGGTAGAGGAGGTATAGACAGGAACTGGAGGGTAGAGGAGGTATAGACAGGAACTGGAGGGTAGAGGGAGGTATAGACAGGAACTGGAGGAGGTAGAGGAGGGTATAGACAGGAACTGGAGGGTAGAGAGGAGGTATAGACAGGAACTGGAGGGTAGAGGGAGGTATAGACAGGAACTGGAAGGTAGAGGAGGTATAGACAGGAACTGGAGGGTAGAGGAGGTATAGACAGGAACTGGAGGGTAGAGGAGGTATAGACAGGAACTGGAGGGTAGAGGAGGTATAGACAGGAACTGGAGGGTAGAGGAGGTATAGACAGGAACTGGAGGGTAGAGGTAGAGGAGGTATAGACAGGAACTGGAGGGTAGAGGAGGTATAGACAGGAACTGGAGGGTAGAGGAGGTATAGACAGGAACTGGAGGGTAGAGGAGGTATAGACATGAACTGGAGGGTAGAGGAGGTATAGACGGGAACTGGAGGGTAGAGGAGGTATAGACAGGAACTGGAGGGTAGAGGAGGTATAGACAGGAACTGGAGGGTAGAGGAGGTATAGACAGGAACTGGAGGGTAGAGGAGGTATAGACAGGAACTGGAAGGTAGAGGAGGTATAGACAGGAACTGGAGGGTAGAGGAGGTATAGACAGGAACTGGAGGGTAGAGGAGGTATAGACAGGAACTGGAGGGTAGAGGAGGTATAGACGGGAACTGGAGGGTAGAGGAGGTATAGACAGGAACTGGAGGGTAGAGGAGGTATAGACAGGAACTGGAGGGTAGAGGAGGTATAGACAGGAACTGGAGGGTAGAGGAGGTATAGACAGGAACTGGAGAGTAGAGGAGGTATAGACAGGAACTGGAGGGTAGAGGAGGTATAGACGGGAACTGGAGGGTAGAGGAGGTAAAGACAGGAACTGGAGGGTAGAGGAGGTATAGACAGGAACTGGAGGGTAGAGGAGGTATAGACAGGAACTGGAGGGTAGCGGTAGAGGTAGAGGAGGTACAGTACCTTGTAAAGTATTCATGCCCCTTGCCATTTTTCCTATTTTGTTGCATTACAACCTGTAATTTAAATGGATTTTTATTTAGATTTCATGTAATGGACATACACAAAATAGTCCAAATTGGTGAAGTGAAATGAAAAAAATAACTGATCTGTCACATGATCTCAATATACAGTGGGGAGAACAAGTATTTGATACACTGCCGATTTTGCAGGTTTTCCTACTTACAAAGCATGTAGAGGTCTGTAATTGTCACGATCGTTGAAAGGAGTGGACCAATGCGCAGCGTGGAATGCGAACATCTTTATTTATATATCACCACACGAACAAAAACAACAAAACGATACGTGAAGTCCTTGGGTACATACACAAACCAACACGGAACAAGATCCCACAAACACAAATGCCCAAACGGCTGCCTAAGTATGGTTCCCAATCAGAGACAACAAGCAACAGCTGACTCTCGTTGCCTCTGATTGAGAACCACCCCGGCCAACATAGAAACACAATGAACTAGATCCTGAACATAGAAACACAAAACATAGACTCTACACACCCTGGCTCAACACAACAGAGTCCCCAGAGCCAGGGCGTGACAGTACCCCCCACCCCAAAGGCGCGGACTGTGACCGCGCCAAACATAAACAGAACAGGGGAGGGCCGGGTGGGCATTCCTCCTCGGAGGCGGATCCGGCTCCGGGCGTGACCACCACCCTCTAATAACCCCCCCGTAGTGCCCCTGTTCTGGTCTGGCCCCGCTGGCTGGAGCTGGACATCGGTGGAGCGGATTGCTTAGGATCCTGTGTGGAGCAGCTGACCGGTACCTGACCAGGCACCGGTGAACCGGGCACGGGCTGTGCCGGACTGACGACACGCACCCCAGGCTTGGTGCGGGAAGCAGGAATGGGCCGGACCGGGCTGACGACGCGCACCCCTGGCTTGGTGCGGGGTGCAGGAATGGGCCGGACCGGGCTGACTATGCGCACCACAGGCTTGGTGCGGGGAGCAGGAATGGGCCGGACCGGGCTGGCGACGCGCACCCCTGGCTTGGTGCGGGGAGCAGGAACGGACCGGACCAAGCTGACGACGCGCACCATTGGCTTGGTGCGGGGAGCAGGAACAGGCCGGGCGGGCTGGCGACGCGCACCATTGGCTTGGTGCGGAGCAGGAACAGGCCCGGGGCGGGCTGGCGACGCGCACCATCGGCTTGTGCGGGAGCAGGAACAGGCCGGGCGGGCTGGCGACGCGCACCATCGGCTTGGTGCTGGGAGCAGGAACAGGCCGGGCGGGCTGGCGACGCCGCACCATTGGCTTGGTGCGGGGAGCAGGAACAGGCCGGGCGGGCTGACGACGCGCACCATTGGCTTGGTGCGGGGAGCAGGAACAGGCGGGCTGGCGACGCACCATTGGCTTGGTGCGGGGAGCAGGTACAGGTCGGGCCGGGCTGGCGGCGGCGCACCATAGGCTTGGTGCGAGGGGCAGGAACAGGCCGGACTGGGCTGGCGACGCGCACCATTGGCTTGGTGCGAGGGGCAGGAACAGCCGGGCCGGGCTGGCGACGTGCACCATTGGCTTGGTGCGAGGGGCAGGAACAGGCCGGACCGGGCTGGAACGCACATCACAGGATTGGTGCGAGGGACAGGAACAGGCCGGACCGGGCTGGCGACGCGCATCACAGGCTTGGTGCGAGGGACAGGAACAGGCCGGACCGCACTGGGAACACACACCACTGGCCTTACACGGGGATCAGGAACGGGCCAGACCGGACTGGCAACACACCTCAGTACCTCTCGCCGTGCCTCTACACTTTCCTTCCCTCTACTCACCAATGGCTCCCATAACCCGGTGGCCTTCTCTCCTCGTCCACTAACTCGCCCTTTTTCTGCCTCCAGCAGCCCCGTCGCCCATGCCATGTGCCCCCCCCCTAAAAATGTATTGGGGGTGCCTCTCGTCTGTCCGACGACGACACTGTTGGCGCCGTACCTCCTCTCTCGCCAGGGATTTAACCCTAGCCCATGGTCCTCTGCCCTCGAACATGTCCTCCCAGGACCACCATTGGCCCACCTGGGCCATCGCCAACTTCTCCAGCTCCCTACCCGGCGTTTGCTCCGACACACGCTGCTTGGTCCAGTTTTGGTGGGATCTTCTGTCACGATCGTTGAAAGGAGTAGACCAATGCGCAGCGTGGAATGCGAACATCTTTATTTATATATCACCACACGAACAAAAACAACAAAACGATACGTGAAGTCCTTGGGTACATACACAAACCAACACGGAACAAGATCCCACAAACACAAATGCCCAAACGGCTGCCTAAGTATGGTTCCCAATCAGAGAAAACAAGCAACAGCTGACTCTCGTTGCCTCTGATTGAGAACCACCCCGGCCAACATAGAAACACAATGAACTAGATCCTGAACCTAGAAACACAAAACAGACTCTACACACCCTGGCTCAACATAACAGAGTCCCCAGAGCCAGGGCGTGACAGTAATTTTTTATCATAGGTACACTTCAACTGTGAGAGACGGAATCTAAAACAAAAATCCAGAAAATAACATTGTATGATTTTTAAGTAATTAATTTGCATTTTATTGCATGACATAAGTATTTGATCACCTACAAACCAGTAAGAATTCCGGCTCTCACAGACCTGTTAGTTTTTCTTTAAGAAGCCCTCCTGTTCTCCACTCATTACCTGTATTAACTGCACCTGTTTGAACTCGTTACCTGTATAAAAGACACCTGTCCACACACTCAATCAAACAGACTCCAACCTCTCCACAATGGCCAAGCCCAGAGAGCTGTAAAAGGACATCAGGGATAAAATTGTAGACCTGCACAAGGCTGGGATGGGCTACATGACAATAGGCAAGCAGCTTGGTGAGAAGGCAACAACTGTTGGCACAATTATTAGAAAATGGAAGAAGTTCAAGATGACGGTCAATCACCCTCGGTCTGGGACTCCATGCAAGATCTCACCTCGTGGGGCATCAATGATCATGAGGAAGGTGAGGGATCAGCCCAGAACTACACTGCAGGACCTGGTCAATGACCTGAAGAGAGCTGGGACCACAGTCTCAAAGAAAACCATTAGTAACACACTGCCCCGTCATGGATTAAAATCCTGCAGTGCACGCAAGGTCCCCCTGCTCAAGCCAGCGCATGTCCAGGCCCGTCTGAAGTTTGCCATTGACCATCTGGATGATCCAGAGGAGGAATGGGAGAAGGTCATGTGGTCTGATGAGACAAAAATAGAGCTTTTTGTTCTAAACTCCACTCGCCATGTTTGGAGGAAGAAGAAGGATGAGTACAACCCCAAGAACACCATCCCAACCGTGAAGCATGGAGGTGGAAACATCACTCTGCACCGTATTGAGGGGAGGATGGATGGGGCCATGTATCGCGAGATCTTGGCCAACAACCTCCTTCCCTCAGTAAGAGCATTGAAGATGGAGTCGTGGCTGGGTCTTCCAGCATGACAACGACCCCGAAACACACAGCCAGGGCAACTAAGGAGTGGCTCCGTAGAAGCATCTCAAGGTCCTGGAGGTGGCCTAGCCAGTCTCCAGACCTGAACCCAATAGAACATCTTTGGAGGGAGCTGAAAGTCCGTATTGTCCAGCGACAGCCCCGAAACCTGAAGGATCTGGAGAAGGTCTGTATGGAGGAGTGGGCCAAAATCCCTGCTGCAGTGTGTGCAAACCTGGTCAAGACCTACAGGAAACATGTGATCTCTGTATGTCACGTTCTCTCACTCTCCGCCTCCCTGTTGCGCCCCTGGTCTGGTCTGGACCTCGGCGCGCTACTTACCCTCTCCTTTCTCCCACGATACGCCAGGCCCTGTCTGGACCCTGGTGTGGGAGACCCCGAACCTGGAGAGGGGCTGACGTCATGGTCTGGACTGGAGCCGCTGACCGGAGCTGGACTAGGCACCGGTGGAGCGGACTACTCTGGCTCCGGAGTGGAACGGCTGACCGGAACTGGATCAGGCACCGGTGGAGCGGACTGCTCTGGCTCCGGAGTGGAGCAGCTGACCAGTGCCGGACTGGACAAACGCCGAACCGGGCTGACGACGCGCACCCCTGGCTTGGTGCGAGGAGCAGGCACGAGCCGGACCGGACTAGGAACACGCACCACTGGCTTGGTGCGAGGGACAGGAACGGGCCGGGCCGACTGGCAGCACGCACCACTGGCTTGAGTGCGAGGAGCAGGAACAGGCCGGGCCGGCTGGCGACGCGCACCACTGGCTTGGTGCGAGGAACAGGCCGGGCCGGGCTGGCGACGCGCACCACTGGCTTGGTGCGAGGAGCAGGAACGGGCCGGGCTGGTGACGTGCACCACAGGCTTGGTGCGGGGAGCAGGAACGGGCCGGACCGGACTGGCGACACGCACCACTTGCTTGGTGCGAGGAGCAGGACTGGGTTCCTTTATTAACCCCCGCTCCTTCTGCTGCCTAACCAGCTCCTCTCGCCGTGCCTCTACACCTTCCTTCTCCCTTCTAGCCTCCTGTAGCGCCTCCCTCTGACCGAATACCTCCTGCTCCCTCTGAACCAATAGCCCCCGTAATCTGGTGGCCTCCTCTCCTAACCAACAGATCCACCCTATCGCGGCCTCCTGCTGCCTCATCGTCCACACCGTGTGCCCCCCCCAAAAAAATTATTGGGGTAGCCTCTCCACCCTGATCCGTTTCAGGGCCTCCATCTTTCTTGCCAGATCCTCTCTTATCTCCTGCCAAGTCCATCCTCTCTGCTCCTCCTCAGCACACTGCTTGTTCCAGGTCTGGTGGGATCTTCTGTCACGTTCGTTGAAGGACGGACCAAGGTGCAGCGTGATATGCGTACATGTTTATTTTAACTTAATAAACAACATGACAAAACAACAAACTAAACGAAACGTGAAGTCCAAGGTAGAACACAAAACATACCTTACACGGAACAAGATCCCACAACTAGACTGTGCCAATAGGCTGCTTAAGTATGGTCCCCAATCAGAGACAACGAGCGACAGCTGCCTCTGATTGGGAACCACACCGGCCAACATAGAACTACACATACAGTGGGGAAAAAAAGTATTTAGTCAGCCACCAATTGTGCAAGTTCTCCCACTTAAAAAGATGAGAGAGGCCTGTAATTTTCATCATAGGTACACGTCAACTATGACAGACAAAATGAGGGAAAAAAATCCAGAAAATCACATTGTAGGATTTTTTATGAATTTATTTGCAAATTATGGTGGAAAATAAGTATTTGGTCAATAACAAAAGTTTCTCAATACTTTGTTATATACCCTTTGTTGGCAATGACACAGGTCAAACGTTTTCTGTAAGTCTTCACAAGGTTTTCACACACTGTTGCTGGTTTTTTGGCCCATTCCTCCATGCAGATCTCCTCTAGAGCAGTGATGTTTTGGGGCTGTCGCTGGGCAACACGGACTTTCAACTCCCTCCAAAGATTTTCTATGGGGTTGAGATCTGGAGACTGGCTAGGCCACTCCAGGACCTTGAAATGCTTCTTACGAAGCCACTCCTTCGTTGCCCGGGCAGTGTGTTTGGGATCATTGTCATGCTGAAAGACCCAGCCACGTTTCATCTTCAATGCCCTTGCTGATGGAAGGAGGTTTTCACTCAAAATCTCACGATACATGGCCCCATTCATTCTTTCCTTTACACGGATCAGTCGTCCTGGTCCCTTTGCAGAAAAACAGCCCCAAAGCATGATGTTTCCACCCCCATGCTTCACAGTAGGTATAGTGTTCTTTGGATGCAACTCAGCATTCTTTGTCCTCCAAACAGGACGAGTTGAGTTTTTACCAAAAAGTTATATTTTGGTTTCATCTGACCATATGACATTCTCCCAATCCTCTTCTGGATCATCCAAATGCACTCTAGCAAACTTCAGACGGGCCTGGACATGTACTGGCTTAAGCAGGGGGGACACGTCTAGCACTGCAGGATTTGGAGTCCCTGGCGGCGTAGTGTGTTACTGATGGTAGGCTTTGTTACTTTGGTCCCAGCTCTCTGCAGGTCATTCACTAGGTCCCCCTGTGTGGTTCTGGGATTTTTGCTCACCGTTCTTGTGATCATTTTGACCCCACGGGGGTGAGATCTTGCGTGGAGCCCCAGATCGAGGGAGATTATCAGTGGTCTTGTATGTCTTCCATTTCCTAATAATTGCTCCCACAGTTGATTTCTTCAAACCAAGCTGCTTACCTATTGCAGATTAAGTCTTTCCAGCCTGGTGCAGGTCTACAATTTTGTTTCTGGTGTCCTTTGACAGCTCTTTGGTCTTGGCCATAGTGGAGTTTGGAGTGTGACTGTTTGAGGTTGTGGACAGGTGTCTTTTATACTGATAACAAGTTCAAACAGGTGCCATTAATACATGTAACGAGTGGAGGACAGAGGAGCCTCTTAAAGAAGAAGTTACAGGTCTGTGAGAGCCAGAAATCTTGCTTGTTTGTAGGTGACCAAATACTTATTTTCCACCATAATTTGCAAATAAATTCATAAAAAATCCTACAATGTGATTTTCTGGAGAAAATAATTCTCAATTTGTCTGTCATAGTTGACGTGTACCTATGATGAAAATTACAGGCCTCTCTCATCTTTTTAAGTGGGAGAACTTGCACAATTTGTGGCTGACTAAATACTTGTTTTCCCCACTGTACTAGAATACAAACATAGAAAATGCACAACAAAGAATATACACACCCTGACTCAACATTTAAGCGTCCCCTGAGTCAGGGCGTGACACTGTAATTGCAAACAAAGGTTTCTGTACCAAATATTAAGTTCTGCTTTTCTGGTGTATCAAATACTTATGTCATGCAATAAAATGCAAATTAATTACTTAAAAATCATACAATGTGATTTTCTGGATTTTTGTTTTAGATTCCGTCTCTCACAGTTGAAGTGTACCTATGATAAAAATTACAGACCTCTACATGCTTTGTAAGTAGGAAAACCTGCAAAATCGGCAGTGTATCAAATACTTGTTCTCCCCACTGTATATACACCTGTTCTGAAAGGCCCCAAAGTCTGCAACACCACTAAGCAAAGGGAACCACCAAGCAAGCGGCACCATGAAGACCAAGGAGCTCTCCAAACAGGTCAGGGACAAAGTAGTGGAGAAGGACAGATCAGGGTTGGGTTATAAAAAAATATCAGAAACTTTGAAAAATATGGCACCACAACAAACCTGCTAAGAGAGGGCCGCCAACCAAAACTCACGGACCAGGCAAGGAGGGCATTAATCAGAGAGGCAACAAAGAGACCAAAGATAATCCTGAAGGAGTATCTGTCCATAGGACCACTTTAAGCTGTACACTCCACAGAGCTGGGCTTTTTTGTGTATATATCTATTTTTTATTTATTTAACCTTTATTTAACCAGGTAGGCCAGTTGAGAACAAGTTCTCATTTACAACTGCGACCTGGCCAAGATAAAGCAAAACAGTGCGATAAAAACAACAACACAGAGTTACATATTGGGTAAACAAAACAAAGTCAAAAATACAACAGAAAATATATATACAGTGTGTGCAAATGTAATGTAGCAAGTTATGGAGGTAAGGCAATAAATAGGCCATAGTGTTTGGTGTTCGCCAAAAGCCATGTGGGAGACCCCCAAACATATGGAAGAAGGTACTCTGGTCAGATGAGACTAAAATTGAGCTTTTTTTTCTCAAGGAAAACGTTATGTCTGGCACAAACCCAACACCTCTCATCACCTCTCATCACCCCGAGAACACCATCCCCACAGTGAAGCATGGTGCTGGCAGCATCATGCTGTGGAGATGTTTTTCATCGGCAGGGACTGGGAAACCGTTCAGAATTGAAGGATGGCGCTAAATACAGGGAAATTATTGAGGGAAACCTGTTTCAGTCTTCCAGAGATTTGAGACTGGGACGGAGGTTCACCTTCTAGCAGGACAATGACCCTAAGCATACTGCTAAAGCAACACTCAAGTGGTTTAAGGGGAAACATTTAAATGTCTTGGAATGGCCGAGTCAAAGCCCAGACCTCAATCCAATTGAGAATCTGTGGTATGACTTAAAGATTGCTTTACACCAGCGGAACCTATCCAACTTGAAGGAGATGGAGCAGTTTTGCCTTCAAGAATGGGCAAAAATCCCAGTGGCTAGATGTGCCAAGCTTATAGAGACATAGCCCAAGAGACTTGCAGCTGTAATTGCTGCAAAAGGTGGCTCTATAAAGTATTGACTTTGGGGGGATGAATAGTTATGCACGCTTAAGTTCTCTGTTTTTTTGTCTTATTTCTTGTTTGTTTCACAATAAAACATATTTTGCATCTTCAAAGTGGTAGGCATGTTGTGTAAATCAATTTTAATTCCAGGTTGTAAGGCAACAAAATAGGAAAAATGCCAAGGGGGGGTGAATACTTTCACAAGCCACTGTATAGACAGGAACTGGAGGGTAGAGGTAGAGGAGGTATAGACAGGAACTTTGGGGTACAGGTTCCTGTCAGCGCCTGCTAAGGTTCACTGCAGAATGTGCACGTGCACACACACCCCAAGGCTGTGACCCATCTCTGTTATTTTCTCTACCTCCCAAAACCAGACCAGTAACTACATTGCTGCACAATTGCTGTAGATTCCCAGAGAACACACACACACACACACACAGATTCTAATGCAGCTAGGCCATTTCCTGTGAGCATTGAACACACACACACACCCTCTCTATTAGTTGCATGTGTGGGTTTAGCCCAGACCAGACCAGCACAGACCAGCCCAGACTGAGAGCGGCTAAGGGAACTATTTCATGACTGCATCATTAGACCAATAACAACCTCCCATTAATCTCACTACCACACCACCTCCCATTACCGCTACACACACATACTCATTCTCCACCATTTCAACTCACAGTGCCATTGCTCTTCCTCTCCTATTTCTAAGCTTAGGATTTGATTTGTCATCTATTAGAATGTTCAACAAAGACTGGACGACCCAGAGAGAGAGAGAACAAGAGAGAGAGACGAGGAGAGGAGTGGTGTTTCACTTTTGTCTGTCTGGACAGGAAATCAGGAGTCTTAACCTCTAACCCTGACGCAGGGTATTAAGCTTTAAAGTGTGATGGACAGATGTATCTAGTCGTCATGGCAGCAGGTAGCCCTGTGCAGGTGTGTGTGTGCGTGGGGGGGTGCACAGAATAATGGAGAGAGAGAGATTTGAATTTATTATGTGCCAATGTTTGTGTTGCTTCATAGTCCCTGCTGTTCCATAAGGTGTATTTTTATCTGTTTTTTAAATCTAATTTTACTGCTTGCATCAGTTACCTGATGTGGAATAGAGTTCCATGTAGTCATGGCTCTATGTAGTACTGTGCGCCTCCCATAGTCTGTTCTGGACTTGGGGACTGTGAAGAGACCTCTGGTGGCATGTCTTGTGGGGTATGCATGGGTGACCGCGCTGTGTGTAGTTCAAACAGACAGCTCGGTTCATTCAACATGTCAATACCTCTCATAAATACAAGCAGTGATGAAGTCAATCTCTCCTCCACTTTGAGCCAGGAGAGATTGACATGCATATTATTAATATTAGCTCTCTGTGTAGGTCCAAGGGCCAGCTGTGCTGCCATGTCCTGAGCCAATTGCAATTTTCCTAAGTCCTTTTTTGTAGCACCTGACCACACGACTGAACAGTAGTCCAGGTGCGACAAAACTAGGGCCTGTAGGACCTGCCTTGTTGATAGTGCTGTTAAGAATGCAGAGCAGTGCTTTATTATGGACAGACTTCTCCCCATCTTAGCTACTGTTGTATCAATATGCTTTGACCATAACAGTTTACAATCCAGGGTTACTCCAAGCAGTTTAGTCTCCTCAACTTGCTCAATTTCCACATTATTCATTACAAGATTTAGTTGAGGTTTAGGGTTTAGTGAATGATTTGTCCCAAATACAATGCTTTTAGTTTTAGAAATATTTAGGACTAACTTATTCCTTGCCACCCACTCTGAAACTAACTGCAACTCTTTGTTAAGTGTTGCTGTCATTTCAGTTGCTGTAGTAACTGATGTGTATAGTGTTGAGTCATCCGCATACATAGACACACTGGCTTTACTCAAAGCCAGTGGCATGTCGTTAGTAAAGATCGAAAAAAGTAAGGGGCCTAGACAGCTGCCTTGGGGAATTCCTGAATCTACCTGGATTATGTTGGAGAGGCTTCCATTAAAGAACACCCTCTCTGATCTGTTAGACAGGTAACTCTTTATCCACAATATAGCAGGTGGAGGAAAGCCATAACACATTCGTTTTTCCAGCAGCAGACTATGATAGATAATGTCAAAAGCTGCACTGAAGTCTAACAAAACAGCCCCCACAATCTCTCTCAGGCAATCATCAGTCATTTGTGTAAGTGCTGTGCTTGTTGAATGTCCTTCCCTATAAGCATGCTGAAAGTTTGTTGTCAATTTGTTTACTATAAAAAAGCATTGTATCTGGTCAAACACAATTTTTTCCAATAGTTTACTAAGGGTTGGTAACAGGCTAATTGGTCGGCTATTTGAGCCAGTAAAGGGGGCTTTACTATTCTTAGGTGACTTTTGCTTCCCTCCACGCATTCTAGTAGGCTTAAATTGAAATTTGGCAAATAGGAGTGGCAAATCCGTCCGCTATTATCCTCAGTACATTTTCCATCCAAGACCCCGGTGGCTTGTCATTGTTGAGAGACAAAAATACTTTTTTCACCTCTTCCATGCTCACTTTACAGAATTCAAATGCTTGTCTTTCATAATTTGGTCAGATATACTTGGATGTGTAGTGTCAGCATTTGTTGCTGGCATGTCATGCCTACGTTTTCTCATCTTGCCAATGAAAAAATCATTAAAGTAGTTGGCAATATCAGTGGGTTTTGTGATGAATGAGCCATCTGATTCAATGAATGATGGAGCTGAGTTTGCCTTTTTCCCCAAAATTTGATTTATGGTGCTCCAAAGCTTTTTACTATCATTCTTTATGTCATTTATCTTTGTTTCATAGTATAGTTTCTTCTTCTTTTTATTCAGTTTAGTCACATGATTTCTCAATTAGCAATACGTTTGCCAATCGGTTGTGCAGCCAGACTTATTTGCCATTCCTTTTGCCTCATCCCTCTCAACCCTACAATTTTTCAATTCCTCATCAAACCACGGGGATTGAACAGTTTTCTTAATGGGTGCATGCTTATTAGTAACTGGAATAAGAAATGTCATAAATGTGTGAAGTGCAGTGTCTGTTTTCTCATCATTACACACCACGGACCAACATATATTATTTACATCAACAACATAGGAATCACTACAAAACTTATTGTATGACCTCTTATACACTATATTAGGCCCAGCCTTTGGAACTTTGGTTTTCCTAGATATGGCTACTATATTGTGATCACTACATCCAAATGGATCTGGATACTGCTTTCAAACACATTTCTGCAGCATTAGTAACGATGTGATCAATACATGTTGATGATTTCATTCCTGTGCTGTTTGTAACTACCCTGGTAGGTTGACTGATAACCTGAACCAGGTTGCAGGCACTGGTTACAGTTTGAAGCTTTTTCTTGAGTGGGCAGCTTGAATAAATATTTAAATCACCCAGAAAATATACATCTCTGTTGATATCACATACATTATCAAGCATTTCACACGTTATCCAGATACTGACTGTTAGCACTTGGTGGTTATAGCAGCTTCCCTCCAGAATGGGCTTTAGGTGAGGCAGATGAACCTGTAGCCATATTACTTCAACAGTATTTAACATGAGATCCTCTCTAATCTTTACAGGAATGTGGTTCTGAATTTAAACAGCAACACCTCCACCAATGGCATTTCTGTCTTTTCTGTAAATGTTATAATCTTGTATTGCTACCACTGTATCATCAATGGTATTATCTAAGTGAGTTTCAGAGAAATAATATGAATGTCATCTGTTACTAGCAAATTATTGATTTCATGAACCTTGTTTCTTAAGCTACATATGTTAACGTGGGTTATTTTGAGCACTTTTCTTCTGGGATGCTTACTTATTTTTATTGCTTTACTGGGAAGCTTAACAGCAGTAGATCTGCTCATAATATTTATGTTAGTGCAGGGTGAGCTGCACACAGTGGACTTCCTCCTAGGGCACACCGCCTCAGTGCTAACAGTATAAATCTGGTTCTTAGGCACATGATTACTGCATACAATAGCTGTAGGATCAGCAGAGGCATTCAGGGCAGTTAGAGAGACATAAATTAGGTTACTTACAGTGCCTTGCAAAAGTATTCATCCCCTTGGCGTTTTCCTATTTTGTTGCATTACAACCTGTAATTTAAATTGATTTTTATTTGGATTTCATGTAATGGACATACACAAAATAGTCCAAATTGGTGAAGTGAAATGAAAGAAATAACTCAATAATTAATAACAGAAAAGTGGTGGGTGCATATGTATTCACCCCCTAAGCTATGAAGCCCCTAAATAAGATCTGGTGCAACCAATTACCTTCAGAAGTCACATAATTAGTTAAATAAAGTCAACCTGTGTGCAATCTAAGAGTCACATGATCTGTCACATGATCTCAGTATATATACACACCTGTTCTGAAAGGCTCCAGAGTCTGCAACACCACTAAGCAAGGGGCACCACCAAGAAAGCGGCACCATGAAGACCAAGGAGCTCTCCAAACAGGTCAGGGACACAATTGTGGAGAAGTACAGATCAGGGTTGGGTTATAAAGGAATATCAGAAACTTTGAACATCCCAAAATGGTAAGAATATGGCACCACAAAAAACCTGCCAAGAGAGGGCGGCCCACCAAAACTCACGGACCAGGCAAGGAGGGCATTAAATCAGAGAGGCAACAAAGAGACCAAAGATAACCCTGAAGGAGCTGAAAAGCTCCACAGCGGAGATTGGAGTATCTGTGCATAGGACCACTTTAATCGTACACTCCACAGAGCTGGGCTTTACGGAAGAGTGGCCAGAAAAAAGCCATTGCTTAAAGAACAAAATAAGCAAACACGTTTGGTATTCGCCAAAAGTTATGTGGGAGACTCCCCAAACATATGGAAGAAGGTACTGGCAGCATCATGCTGTGGGGATGTTTTTCATCGGCAGGGACTGGGAAACTGGTCAGAATTGAAGGAATGATGGATGGCGCTAAATATAGGGAAATTATTGAGGGAAACATGTTTCAGTCTTCCAGAGATTTGACGGAGGTTCACCTTCCAGCAGGAAAATGACCCTAAGCATACTGGGGAAACATTTAAATGTCTTGGAATGGCCTAGTCAAAGCCCAGACCTCAATCCAATTGAGAATCTGTGGTATGACTTAATGATTGCTTTACACCAGCGGAACCCATCCAACTTGAAGGAGCTGGAGCAGTTTTGCCTTCAAGAATGGGCAAAAATCCCAGTGGCTAGATGTGCCAAGCTTATAGAGACATATCCCCAAGAGACTTGCAGCTGTAATTGCTGCAAAAGGTGGCTCTACAAATTATTGACTTTGGGGGGGGGTTAGTTTTTGTCTTATTTCTTGTTTGTTTTACAATAAAACATATTTTGCATCTTCAAAGTGGTAGGCATGTTGTGTAAATCAAATGATACAAACCCCCCCAAAATTAATTCCAGGTTTTAAGGTAACAAAATAGGAAATATGGCCACTTATATTCTGTCTACCGACGCCCCTGTTGTAATGTACATTTGCTGAAGCATTATCACAACTCTGCCTCACAATGGTATGGATTAGCTGAGCTGGGCTTGGGTAATTGATAAGTCATTGTGTCAACGCAGCCTTTTAATAATGTGAATGGATCCAGAAACACAAATGATTGGGTGGATCCTATCCTCCTTAAAAAAAGGTATCAAAATTGTCAACAAAAGTGACACCCATTGAGCTGCAATAATCACGTAGCCAGTTGTGAAGAGGAAGAATCACCACGATTCAGGGCCAGAAATGATGGGTATTTTATTAGCGTCTTACCGGACGTAGCTGTTCTGTCCTGCCGATGCGCGGAAAACCCAGCCAACTGTATATTATCAGTGTCGTCGTTCAGCCACGACTCTGTGAAACATAAGATATTACAGTTATTAATGTCCTGTTGGTAGGATCTGTCACGCTCGTTGAAGGATGGGTCAGACCAAGGCGCAGCGTGAAATGCATACATGTTTATTATAAAGATAAACACACGAACAAAAACAACAAAACAACGTAACGTCCTCAGGCTAAACACAAATACAAGCCTCTACATGGAACAAGATCCCACAACTAATGATTGCAACCAGGCTGCCTAAGTATGATCCCCAATCAGAGACAACGAGCGACAGCTGCCTCTGATTGGGAACCACACCCGGCCAAACATAGAAACACAACCCTAGAATGAAAACATAGAAATACTAACATAGATATCCACACCCTGACTCAACATACTAGAGTCCCATGAGTCAGACAGCCCTTCATAATGTCATTAACACATGGACTACGATATAATCCATTTCCATGTCCTGACATTGTACATTCGGGAGCAGCTTAGTAATGTCATTTACTCTAGCTCCGGGATTAGTTTGAAGTCATGAACGGTCACATTTCTTACCATGGAGCCCAAAATCTGGCGAGAAGGACAAGGAACTCCACAACATCACAGGATTCGGAGAACCCTTTATGGACGGGCGAGAGGCAGGATGGGAGAGGCAGGATGAGAGAGAGAGAGAGAGACAAATCCACAAAAAGCGGAGACAAACCTCAATAACTACCGTGGGATATGCGTCAATAGCAACCTTGGGAAAATCCTCTGCATTATCATTAACAGCAGACTAGTTCATTTCCTCAGTGAAAACAATCTACTGAGCAAATGTCAAATTAGCTTTTTACCAAATTACCACAAGACAGATCACGTATTCGCCCTGCACACCCTAATTGACAAACAAACAAAACAAAACAAAGGCAAAGTCCTCTCATGCTTTGTTGATTTCAAAAAAGCTTTTGACTCAATTTGGCATGAGGGTCTGCTATACAAATTAATAGAAAGTGGTGTTGGGGAAAAACATACAACATTATAAAATCCATGTACACAAACAACAAGTGTGCGGTTAAAATTGGCAAAGAATATACACATTTCTTTCCACAGGGCCGTGGGGTGAGACAGGGATGCAGTTTAAGCCCCACCCTCTTCAACATATATATCAACGAATTGGCGAGGGCACTAGAACAGTCTGCAGCACCCGGCCTCACCCTA
>NC_059227.1:38864945-38869945 GCF_020615455.1 Coregonus clupeaformis | reverse complement strand
GAATGCCTGTTTGCAGATCTTACTAGTTGCAAAACAAGAACAAAATTTAATATTTAATAAAACGAAGGCACATATGGAAAAGAGTTATTTGCAACACTTTCCCTTTTCAAAAAAGAGAGGATAGAAGGATGTAGATCAGCATTTTTGAAGAAGTGAAGAGTAACACGATAAACAGTAAATATATAATAAGGAACTGTATTGATAAAGGAAGATAAGCAGGCTTTTGAGAATATGTTTGATACTAAAAGCAGAAGCTGAATCATTCAGAAACTGAGGAACAAGTCAAGGAGGGTGATGGAGAAAAGGAGGCCCCAACAGTCTCTGTGACCCAGCAAGAAGCCCTCAGTGTCCTACCTATCACCTGCAGCAGACAAAGCCAAGGACATGCCTATAACACCAAGAACACCTGCTATGCAACGCTTTCCACAACACCCTCTCTCCGTCGAAGCAGAGGTCATAGAACTTCAGAGAGAACAAGTTTAAGAGGACAACACTGTCCAGAAACTAAAAGAAGAGATGAAACAGTTCAGGGAGGAGAGCAGAGCATCTATTTAAATAGAAAGCAGAATGGAAAACTGAGTAGACAAAATGATGACCTCAGAGACCATTCTGAGCACAAGAAGAAAGGAGCTAGAGAGAGAGAGAGGTACACTTGACACCCCTCAACCAGCAGGCTAGTCAATATGTCCTCTGCACTTAGAGAACATGTCACCAGCCTGGTACAACACAAGCAGAACGAGACAGCATTGGTCCACACACAGCCTGATGACACTGACCCCTAACTGCTCAGTCAGATCAGCCAACCAGTGTGTCAGCCAGGTAACCATCAGCCTCTAAGTCTGCAGCCCAGGTAGAACCAGCCACCCAGTCTTCCAGCCCAGGTCAGCCAACCAGCCTCCCAGTCTGCTCCAGCCCAGGTCAGAAATACCAGTCTCCCAGTCTGCTCCACCGTGACAGTACCCACAACTGCAATCCTTATGGGAAAAGGGAAGATAGGAAAGATACCTAGACACAGTGTATAAGTTTGGGTGTTAAACTGACAGTGAATGAGTAGACAGGATGAACCCCGAAACATATCATCACACTGGCACAAACGACCTTCATGTCAAAGGTGAAAATGTATCTGGGGAGGAGAAGCGTAGCAGAACGGGCACAGGCTATGTTCCCAACATCCAATATAGTTGTGTCACCCCCCTACAGAAAAAGATTCAGGAAGTTGATGACAAAATAAATCAACAGATCACTGTGGACTGTGCCTCACCATGCTCAACGTTAGAATGGCTCACATCCACTCTGACATGTGTGAACACTTATAGATAATGTAACCTTGACTGAGTGACAGTGTCATTGAACTTTTGCTAAGGACCCAAAGGATGCAACACTTGGCAGGGACCCACACACCCATCAACCCCAGCAGCAGACCGACGTGGAAACAACAGCACCCAACAGGAGAGAAGAGCAGACACGGCTTATTACAGCACAAAGCTCTAAAGAGCTAACATTAGAGTATAGGGGGATTTACTAGACCAGACCCTCCTAGGACAGAATGACCAGACGCCGCCTCAGGACAGTACGCCCACCAGACGTCATTAAGCAAACACAGTACAGACCGGCCCATCACAACAGCATCACTAGACCCGGCCCATCACAACACACCTACCAGACCCAGCTCATCACAAGACAGTTCTATGGACCGGTATCACAACACAGCACTGACTACTACTCCAGGGTCGGGCAGAACACTCGTCCTTCAGAGAAGTACAACAGATGGAAGTCCACACCATGTATCATTCAGATCATCAGCTGCTATACGCTGAGGTAACCCTGGCAAAAGACACCTAGAACAATCAGAGATAGGAGAGGGTCAATACTGCATCTAATATGCAGACTACTGGGCTAGACAGACTTTAATTTTTCACACACACACACAGGTTGCATGATTGTTCATTGCATTGTATTATTTTTTGAAATATTAAGTTGTAAACATCCATATGGACGATTATAATAATAGGTGATTGTGTAATGGGTGTGTGTGTGTGTGTGTGTATATATATGTATGTAGAATAGTATGTATTGTAATGTATGTATGAGATGTATGTAGATATGTATAAAAGGGAGGGGTTGTTTATGATTGATGTATTTATGTTGATGTATGATGTATGTATGAAGAAGGTATGTATGTATGTAAGTATGTAAGATGTATAATATGTATGTATGTGTATGTATATATATATATATATATATATATATATATATATTATATTATTATTATATATATATTTTTCAATGTATTTTATAAACCATGAATATCACTTACTATAAATGAGATCATTAACTATCAGCTCTTGGAATATCCAGGGCCTGTATTCTTCACATTTTGGCTATAAAAAACAATCCAGAATTGATTAAAAACATCAAGGGAATGGACATCATAATCCTATGGAAACATGGTGTGTGGAGAAAGTATCAGTGCCTCAGGCTATAGAGAGAAAGTTTACTACATCAATCAAGCTGTAGAAATGTTAAACGGGGTCGAGACTCAGGTGGAATCATCATTTGGCATAAGCAGGACTTCTAGCACCTGAATGAAATGAAAAAAGGTACTAATCACATTTGGTTAAAACTTAACAAAGGTAAAATTGTGACAATGATGTATAATATGTGAGCAGCTTATGCTTCAGATTCATCATATTATGATGATCAGTTGACAACCCAACAGAAATATTAATCAGGCAGAGGGTAAAGAGAGATTTCAATGCGAGAACAGGTTTGAGCGATACACTGAGAGGGAGGTAACCACCTACATATTGGGACACCCCCCCTTGTACAGTAGCCCAATTATAAATAATAGAAACAGTCCTGACCAAATACTGAACAAAAATGGGAAGGAGTTAGTGATTCTGTCGAGCCTTAGGCTGTACAGCTTAATGGTAGAATCAGAAGGACTCTTTAAATAGTTTAATTACTGCTCAGCTTTTGGGACAAGTGTAGTCGATTATGCCATCACTGAATTGACCCCTCCTCCATTAGTGCATTCACTGTCGGACCACAGACACCATTGTCAGATCAAAAGATAAAGGTTTGAAGAAATTAACCGAATATTCATTCAAAAAACAGCAAAACTCTACAACATGAACCAATCGTGGACAGATGGGTTAAAACAGGGATTATTGAAACATTGAACTCAAATGAAATGATGAACTCTATACAGTTTTTCAGAATTATCACAATACCAAAACAATAAAGAAGGTGTCAATTCGCTACTCAAAAACATAAATAACATTTTCAAAAAAGCAGCATCGAAAGCAAATTTGAGAAAACCAAAGAAATGCAAACATCAGAAACAAAAAACAAAATGTTTTAAAAATGGTTTGATAACGAATGTAAAACAATTAGAAAACACTTAAGACAAATTTCAAATGAAAAACATAAGAGAAAAACAACCCAGATCTACGCTATGAATACTTTGAAACTCTAGAAACAGTATAAACATACACTAAAAAACGCAAGAAATTGAATTATACCAACAAGACACTTGATGAAATTGAAAGTGAAATTGACCAAAAAGTCATTTGGGACATGTGGAACAATTTAAGCATGACAAAGCCACAAGAATTAGCCATACAAGATGAAGAATTTGGAAAACTTATTTTGATAATCTATAAAAAACATCCCACAAAAAAGAATTACAACAGAACCAATTAGAAATTCAAGAAAAATTGAACATCCTTGAATCGGTCATTAAAAACAACCAAAATCCATTAGATTACCTAATAACCCAACAAGAACTAAAATGAAAAGCTAAAATATCAAATCAAAGAAGGTTTGTGTGGTTAGATAACATCAGAAAATGAAATGCTGAAAAACAGCACACCTGAGTTGCAAAATGCTGTGCTTAAGTTGTTTAACATAGTTTTTATCTCTGGCTGCTTCCCTGATATCTGGAACCAGGGGCCCATCTCCATCCAAAATGTGGAGACAAATCGAGACCTCAATAATTACAGGGGAATATGCAAAAGACAACTTGGGAAAGGTTTAATTTGAATTAAGAATTAAACCTTTCTTCAAGAAAATGTAATAAGAAATGTAATTTCTCCCTAATCATCGCACTACTGACCATATATACACCTTACATACACTAATTAATAAACACGTACACCAAAAAAAAGAGGGTAAATTTGCTTGCTTTATGACTTTAAAAAGATTGATTTATTTGGATGAAGGGATTTACAAAAATCAAAGTGGGTTGGTGGTAAGGTGTATGACTTAATAAAATGTATGTACACAGAAAATATAGTGTGAATAAAAATCAAAAACCAAAGAACAGAACTTTCACAACGTGAGTGTGAGACAAGGGAGTTTGAGTAAATTTAACATTTATATCAATGAGTTAGCAGACATGTTAGACCATTCTCCAGCCCCAGGACTTACACTTATTTTCTGGAACAGAGGTAAAATAACTCGCTATAGTGACATGACTGGTACTTATACCAACCAAAGAAGGCTTAACAGAACCTTAACATTCTAGAGCAATATTGCAATAATTGGGCCTGGCAGTAAATTTCAAAAAAACTAAAATATGATTAAAAAAAAACAGATGTAGAAACACAAATATAAATTCACCCCTGAACAAAAAATGAACACACTAAAATTACACATACCTGGTTGAATTCATATCTGCACGGGAAACTTTAATAAGTGAATGCACTCAAAGGAAAAGCGCAGAGCATTGTATGCAAAAAAATGAAATTATTCAAAATCAATATCCAATTAGAATTTGGACCAAAAGGTTTGACAGTGTAATTACCAATAGCCTTTACGGAAGTGAGTAGGTTTGGGGAAACTCAATAAACGGACTTTAAAATATGGGACAAAATAGCCCAATGAGAATTCTGGGAATATTCAAGTATGAAAAATGCATGTAGGCAGAATTAATGGTATATAAGAAAGTATTAAAAATTTTGGTAATTAAATTCAAGTCAATTCAAGTCTGCAATTTA
>NC_059227.1:38818409-38864845 GCF_020615455.1 Coregonus clupeaformis | reverse complement strand
GATACAGTGAATTATAAGTGAAATAATCTGTCTGTAAACAATTGTTGGAAAAATTAGTTGTGTCATGCACAAAGTATATGTCCTAACCGACTTGCCAAAACTATAGTTTGTTAACAAAACATGTGTGGAGTGGTTGAAAAATTGTTTTAATGACTCCAACCTAAGTGTATGTAAACTTCCGACTTCAACTGTATATGAGAGAGAGCATACATACAGGGTGTAACAGAACAGAGGCATACAGCTGTGCATCTGCCTGCATAATGTGCAACTGCTATGACTGCTGAATACTCAGCTGGCTTGATGGAAGCTTCAAGCTGGTTCTTGGAAGAAGAAACCCTTGTGCACCAACCGGTTTCCACTCTGCCACTGTTGACGAATTCAGTTGCCCTCAAAAAGCTTCCTTTCTATTTATAGCCTGTTGTATTGTTACTTCGGACTGGCCGGACAGTCCACACACAGGAAGAGGAAACCGCAGAGTGCAGGCCTTTTTGACAGGGCCAAAGCATGGCTCGAGCTCTGTGCTGATTGCTCTATGCTGATTTTCAAAAGAACAAGTGATCTCACTGCCAAGCAAAAGAAAGCCAATGTGTTGCGGTCACCATTTAGTACACTATGGGCCCTGGTCAAAAGTAGTGCTGATCAAAAGTAGTGAATACAACAGGAGGAGAGAACAGAGTGCTGCTGGATGTTGATAAGTAATTTACCATCAAAGCCACTGTCTGGTCCTCTGTGACAGGAGCCGCCCAGCATGCAAACACAAGTATTATGATAAAATACAAAACATCTTTCATAAATATTAATGTAAAAATGTTTTTTATTTATTTTTCTTCTCCCCAATTTTTGATCTTGTCTCATCGCTGCAACTCCCCAATGGGCTCAGGAGAGACAAAGGTGGAGTCATGCGTCCTCCTAACCGCGCGCCTTAACACCCACCAGCTTAACCTGGAAGCCAGCCGCACCAATGTGTCGGAGGAAACACCATTCAACTAAAGACCGGGGTCAGCCTGCAGGCACCCGGTTCGCCACAAGGAGTCGCTAGAGCGTGATGAGACAAGTAAAGCCCCACCGGCCAAACCTCCCCTAACCTGGACAATGCTGGGCCAATTGTGCACCGTCCTATGGGACTCCAGGCCCACGACGGTTGTGGAACAGCCCAGGAATAAACCTGGGTCTGTAGTAACGCCTCTAGCACTGCAACGAGACGTTACATTTTTTCTAAGACATTGTGTGTCACTAGTGAAGGAGAAACAGTAAGATAGTGAGAAAGCTGGATGGATAACTGCTCAGAACGGTTGCATGTATAAAGACAGTGAGAAAGCTGGATGGATAACTGCTCAGAACGGTTGCATGTATAAAGACAGTGAGAACACATGTATGTGCACTCTGTGACACCAGATGAACCTGCTGGTAGGGTGATGTTCTGGGCTGACCTGCAGAGAGCTTTAGCTTGCAGCATGTAGAGGATTAAAGAATAAAGGGAGAGAGAGAGGGACAGAGAGAGAGAGCAAAAGAGAGAGAAAGAGAGAGAGGAGAGTGGGAGGGAGAGCAAGAGAAGAGAGAGAGAGAGAGCGAGAGAGCGAGAGAGAGAGAGAAATCCCATAGGAGTCAGGTTACATAAAGTCAAGCCAAAACATCCTATGCCTTTTTAACCCTACACAGGCCAGACAGTGAGAGAGTGACACAATGGGGGTCGCTACTGAATATTCTCTTCCTGACTTGGTCACCTGAGATTTAAGCAGTATAGACACCTACTGTACAGGAGAAACAACAAACACACGCACACACACAACACATTTGCTACGAGTGCTGTTTGTAACATCCTACTTGTAGAGGTAGAAAAGACAGACAGTGTAGCTGTGGACAGCGGGACTGCCTGTAGCACAACCTCCAGACCAGCGGTGGCCAGCTGGTGTGTGTGTATGTGTCTGCGTGAGCTGTAATTATTGTGGCAGGCAGCGCTGATGTGGCGTACCTCTGGTTTCAGTGTATCAGGATCTTTATTTGCTCCACATTGCTTTGTTCACCGCGAAAACAGAGGCCCTGCGGGGAGAAAAACAACATGTAATTATTAATTTATAGCATTCAATAAATCATGAATATCAACTGTGTGTGCCAGCCAATGTCATTTACTGTAAGCGTCATTCCAAAAATGGGTCTTGCAATTTCATTTTCTACCCTGGCCCCAGCCCTGGCCCTCAGAGCTAAGGCCTTGGGAAGTCGCGACAGGATGCACTCTGTTGAACTGTGACCTCAATATCTGTCCATTGGTAAACAACAGGTTGCAGCGAGGGACACACTTTAGGTGCCAGGCTTAATCAAAAACTCTGTCTGTATGATGACCTCATTTCTCTCTGTGTATTTCCTGTACCAGGTATGTGGATTTGGGGGGCTTAATTCATTCAATGTTCTCAGCTGAAATAGTATTACCTAAAATAGCTTGAATGAGAGTGTTTTTCATCAAGTACCCTTCAATCAAGAGCCTCATACAGGTGTTACAGAGCTTTGCCTCCTGATACTTGGAATTACTACAGACGATATGCATGAGGCAAAGTGTGCTTTAAGCAATTATGAACCTATTTACTGAGTAACTTACAACAACTTGAGTATCTAGTGATCCTTCACACAGCAAGTGGAAATATTGGCTTCATAACAGAGGCAGAGGCCACTGCAGCCTTTCAGTAGAAATCACAGCAATAATTGATAAAAGCACCCAAAAAACATAAAGCTGCAACAATTCATTAAAACTGAGATGGTTTGAAGAACCATAACCTTTTGCACAACATTAAAGTGACGCTCCAAAACTTTTGTATAATTTCAGCCAGTAGTTTTGAAAGTGGTGCTCACGAGCCAAATTAGGTCCCCGTTCTCTGTGTACTACGTCATCCAATTGTGTACTACGTCATCCCCCCCCCCCCAAAAAAGTGTAATGATATGTTATGTATCTAATTTGTACAATATGTTACGAATTTGTTTTGCTTAAGATCCTGAACTACATCTAACCAAGCATTTACTACCGGAAAATACATTCACACAAAGTGGAGAACAACCACTGTACTTGCACACAAATCAATCTCAACTTAAAACAGCACACAACATATGCACCATGCCCTGCCAGCACTTTGAAACGAGGAGAGACTAATGTTTCACAGTGGAGTCATTGTGCCCATAGGAACAGGGATTAGCTACATGGTCAATTGACTAAATGTACTTTATCTACGACAGGATCAGATTTTCCACAGACAAATTTGTTATAACTCATTGCACACAAACTTGATTTCTAAGCAGAGAGCTGTTAATCAAATGCATCTATTTCTATCTGAATCTGTTAACTGTTTGTGACTTTGTTGTAACGGGTATAAGAATAAGCATGAGATATTATTTAGTCTTCTAGTTTGGTCTTCTGTATGTCATTTTCCAGTTTGTATATAGTCAAAATATTCTGGCAGTCAAATCAAATCGTACTTGTCACATGCTTCGTAAACAGCCGGTGTAGACTAACAGTGAAATGCTTACAGGTTCTTCCCAACAATGCAGAGAGAAAAAAATAGAAAAAATAGAAAAATAGAAAAAATAATAACATGAGGAATAAAAACACAATGAGTACAATAACTTGGCTATATAGACGGGGTACCAGTACTGAGTCGATGTGCAGGGGTACGAGGCAACTGAGGCAGTTATTATGTAGCATGCACGCACAAACTGACTTGAATCGCACCCCCCATTCTGTACTACAAACACTGTAGACACAGGGTTTTTCTAATTAAAACTCACAATCAGACTAAATTGAATATATCTTGTTATTAATAGGCTGGTATACAATATAAAGGATAAAATGGTACCCTCATTCAGAAGTATTCTGGTCTGCCACACACCATTCTAAAAATGACTCTTTCTTTTCAAATTGAGGGGTTTGCTGAGCTTTCCTATTTTGGGCGTATATCTGGATGAAACTGAGAGCGAGTACCAAAAATACACTGCTCTATGTGTGGAAGTAAAATGTGATTTTAGGCCCCCTACACCAGCAGAAAATTGCCATTTAGCCATTCCACATGTCTGTGTCCACTCTGTGGTCTCTCTCTCTTTCTCTCTCTCTCTCTCCCTCTCTCCCTCTCTCCCTCCCTCCCTCTGTCTTTCGCTCTGTCTCTGTCTTTTTGGGCATTGGGCAGCCATGGCGACAAGCTCCCAGCAGGCCGTGCTCTCTGAGTGAATGAAGCCGCAGTCCAGAGACCAGGGGCAGAGCAGAGCTGGCTCTCTTTTCATCCCCAGTCCCTCCAATAAAACATAATGGCACTGGGGCTGAGGCCTGCGGGGGAGAGTCATTCAGCCACACATGACTGTCCGGGCACAACGAGCTCAGTCATTCTTACTGTCGCTCTTTACTGGGCCAGATGAGTGGAGAGCAGAGCACAAAGCTAGGGCTGATAGACTGGCTCCCCAGAGGGGGAGTTGCTCTCCATGCACAGCCTGCTGGGTAGGCACTAAGCAGGGGCACGCCATATGCCGCCTGAGGGACAGTAGCCACAGCCCTGGCCTAGCTCAGACTCCTACATCTACAATCTCTAATGCACACCAAGTTAATTTCAGGGCTTACCTCTAAAGGCCAAGGGACTAGTCACTTTGCAATTTCAATAGCAGCAGTATCTACAGTTCATCCTGTGCAATAATTGCATGTCTTGCATATACTTAATAATCACACAGCAGTATCTCAGATATGGTATGGCACTAATCAACATGAGAAAAGAGCACCACTCCCCAGCCAGTCCCCACTACACAGACAGGGCTTTGGTTGACATGTCAGGATTGTATCTGAGCCTTCACACAGAGGCTCCCTGGCTGTGTCCCAAATGGCACCCTATTCCTTATATAGTGCACTGCTTTTGGTCAGAGCCCTTGGGGCCCTGGTCAAAAGTAGTGCACTATATAGGGAATGGGGTGCCATTTGGGACTCAGTATCTGACTGACAGAGCCAGGGTGGATTAACATGGACAAACATCCTCACTGTAAATATCTGCTCTGACTCCATGGATGATGTGTATGGGCAGGATGCCTCAAATGTACAGTGCAGGAGGATTACACCGACATAGTGGAGGCAATGGATTACAATGAATGAAAGGTTAGAGTTTAATGGCATTTTGGATGAAGACTCACTGTAGCCTATATTACAATGAGACCTCACATTAACCTAGAGTTGGGGAACTTTGCAAAGGTCAACACTGAATACGCAACAGAAAATTAGATTCCTTCAAAATAACTTGCAGAGGAAGCATGTGTGAAATAAACCCCTATTACATTGAGCTCTGTTGCTGCTCTCCCACTACACTAATTAAAGATAAATAAATTAACATTAACAATGGCCCCTTTGATGTTTATCAGGGCTTCCTAAAAGGTAAAGCTCTATAATTCGGTCAATATTGCTTTATCCCCTGGCAATGAGGGGGAATTTGAATGGGGCATACTGAGGGACTAGGCCTGGTGTGCCAGCCAGGAGGCCGTCGTGATTCCAGGATGAGCAATTGTCTCCTTTGTCAGGCCCCCAGTCAGCAGCAACTGCATCAGCATTGCAGAAAAAAGACACTGTAGAGAGGCAACAGAGAGGAGCAGGGAGCATGGCGGGCAGACAGGCACCACTCAGAATCAACTTTATTTGCCAAATACATTTGCATGTACAGGAAATTTGACTCTGTATATAGATGCAGAATTTACACTCAGAGAGACAGTATAACTGCTACCTGCTGTACCGTTTTACTGTTCTACTGTTCTACAGTAAAACACTATATCATTATACAGACTGTTTTTTATTTGTTTCACCTTTATTTAACCAGGTAAGCCAGTTGAGAACAAGTTCTCATTTACAACTGCGACCTGGCCAAGATAAAGCAAAGCAGTGCGATAAAAACAACAACACAGAGTTACATATGGGGTAAACAAAACATAAAGTCAAAAATACAACAGAAAATATATATACAGTGTGTGCGAATGTAGTAAGTTATAAATAAATAGGCCATAGTGCAAAAATAGTTAAAATTTCGTCATTAACACTGGAATGATAGATGTGCAAAAGATGATGTGCAAATAGAGATACTGGGGTGCAAATTAGCAAAATAAATAACAATATGGGGATGAGGTAGTTGGGTGGGCTAATTTCAGAATGGCTGTGTACAGGTGCAGTGATCGGTAAGCTGCTCTGACAACTGATGCTTAAAGTTAGTGAGGGAGATAAGAGTCTCCAGCTTCAGAGATTTTTGCACTGTACTGTAGTATTTCACTATACAGTATTATAGGAGTGATACAGTATGGAGGGCAGACAGGCACTGCTAAGACACTGTATAACTAACTGTAATGCAGCTGCCTGCCATACAGTTCTACGAACTACTACTGTATCTTGCAACTTACGTTGACAGGGGAGAGCATTGCTTCATATTGCTGCAGTCCAATAGGTAGGCCTAAAAGGCTATCTGCTTATATCCCAATCGTTCCTGGTTAACTAGCCTATATCTTGGGTGAATATCTGCTCAAATGTGGCATGAACAACATTCTCAATTAAATTCATAAATGCATAATGGCTTCTTTGTAATGCAGCGTGCCATTGCTTTTGATACAGCAGCAGTAGTCGCTCAGAGCACAGGGAGATATTTTGACAGAAAAGAACAGAGCCTTTGTGACACAAATGTATAATGTATGACATCAAACACAGCTAGGAAATTCATAGGATTAGTTAAATATGCATAAAAACTCCCGGGACACAATCATACAGCAAACAAAACAGACCACTTTTGTTTTCCCCTGAAAATGCAAACACTTGACATCGGGGCAACATGTCATTAATAAATTAGCAAACATACTGTACTGTAATCTCTTTTCATTCTCCTATTGGGGAGAGCACCAACCACATGATTCATACTGTATTCTGGCGGGGGGAAATGCATTAACCTCTTAAGGATCGTACCCTTTTCTTCAATTTTCGCCTAAAATGACATACCCAAATCTAACTGCCTGTAGCTCAGGACCTAAAGCAAGGATATGCATATTCTTGATATCATTTGAAAGGAAACACTTTGAAGTTTGTGGAATGTGAAATGAATGTAGGAGAATATAACACATTAGATCTGGTAAAAGACAATACAATCATCTTTTAAATGCAAGACAGTGGTGTAGGAATCTAGGTGTAATTTAGATTAATTTAGCATTGTGTGTGCAACGTTTCAGACTGATCCAGTGAAGCATTACATCACTACACAATATTTTGTATTAAGTCTGCCAGGAGTTTTCCCAAATGTTCCGAATTGGTCAATTTATACATTTTCAAGTACATAACTATAGAGAACATACAAAAATGCTATGGTAATACAACATTTAAGTTTACACACTCCCAGGAATGTCATACATGATGGATCATTAGCTTCCCTACCACCCAGTTCCTACATTTGAGTATAAAAATTGATTTTATCAAACAAAACTATGCTACATTTTATGTCTGGGACCCTCAGGATGACAAATCAGAGCAAGATTACTGAATGTAAGTACATTATTTACCTTCAGAGGTGAATGTATCAAACCAGTTGCCGTGACAAAAGTGTTTTGTTGTTGTGCACTATCCTCAAACAATAGAAAGGCATTTTTTCTACCTGTAATAGCTACTGTAAATTGGACACTGCAGTTAAATTAACAATAATTTAAGCTTTCTGGCCATATAAGACATGTCTATGTCCCGGAAGGTTGGCTGTTGTTTACAACGCCATTCTAGTCACATATAGCCCATTGAGCAGCAACCGTCCCGGTATAGGGACGCCGATCCTGTACACTCAAATGTTTACCATTTATAAGTGTTTAAAGGTAGACTCGGCGAAATGACATTGCCACGAGCAGCACTGAATGTATTGAGATGAGTGAGATGCAACACTTCGCTCTCACACAGTCGCACACAGTATCTGCGCATGCGCACGGATTCGCTTCAGGCTTTTACAGCGTGGTAGCCTCGGGACCAAAACAGAGGAGAAGTTGAGCCTCGCGCTGTTATGGAAATTGACCCACTATGCTGTTTACTTTCTGCTCCTACGCCATATCGCTGAGTCATCAACATCGAGTCCTCCTCGAGTCATACATATCACAACATACACAATCACCAAATCGCACCACGCACAATATATTATACTGATATAATTTCATTGGCAAAACCTTTGGGGACCGAGGGAGGGAGGGACCGAGAGAGAAATCGTCCTGCCATTCAACAAAGCACAACAATATAGTACAGTATCCTTGAAGATCCACATCCCAGAACAAGGCAATATGGAGTCTAACATTGGTTAATTGAACCCTCCCCCTTAAAAGCCCTAGATCGGGGGTGTCAAACTCATTCCATGGAGTGCCTAGTGTCAGCAGGTTTTTGGTTAAGACCTAGACAACCAGGTGAGGGGAGCTCTTTACTACATTTACATTTTAGTCATTTAGCAGACGCTCTTATTCAGAGTGACTTACAGTTAAGTGAGTGCATACATTCTTTTTTTATTTTTCATACTGGCCCCCCGTGGGAATCAAACCCACAACCCTGGCGTTGCAAACACCATGCTCTACCAACTGAGCTACATCCCTGCCGGCCATTCACTCCCCTACCCTGGACGAATTGTGCGCCGCCCCATGGGTCTCCCGGTCGCAGCCGGCTACGACAGAGCCTGGATTCGAACCAGGATCTCTAGTGGCACAGCTACTGCGCCACTCGGGAGAAGTACATTATTGTAGATACTACAATCTACTGTAGAGATACTAATTAGTGACCTTAATTCATCAATCAAGTACAAGGGAGGAGCAAAAACCCGCAGACACTCTGCCCTCTGTGGAATGAGTTTGACACGTGCCCTAGATGATAGTATGGAGATTTGGCTTGTTGTGCAGACAGCAGCATGTGGTGGAAACCTGTTATGAGAACTCTACCATTGCTGCCTCAGTACTTGTGCATTGGTAAGAATATGTGGGTTGGTGGCTGGTAGAATCCATGTACTTATTTAGCAATATAATCTTAAATATAGTCTTGTCTGTTTGCACAGAAGAGCGCCATTACACTGCAAAGCTCCTGAATACTGGCCTTTACTGAAGATGAAAGGTACATTGGAGTTCGAGAGATTAAATGTAGAGAAAGATTAAAATAGAAACCGTTGAGGACCACATTAGGAGAAGCCCTGCTGCTGGGCTGATGCTCTCAAACACACAGACACACACACACACGCACACGCACACGCACACGCACACGCACACGCACACGCACACGCACACACACACACACACACACACACACACACACACACACACACACACACACACACAGGTAGTGTTGACACGGAGCCCCGCCGATCCAACACGACTGGTCTGCCAACGAAATCGTCTGATGTGGTTTCAACAGGCTTCCTGTTACGACGTCGACCACGAAGATCCATCTGCTAGCCCCGGCCCGCTAGCACACGCAAGCCGTGGCCTCTTGCTCACCAGTGCTGTAGCAGCCCCCGAACTACCTCCGAACTCTCCTATTGCTGTTCACCGGAACTTATGATAACTCAGCTATACAGCTGATGCCTGCTGGACTGTTCCTTTATACGGTACCGCATCCTGTTTATGTTTAGCCTCAGCCCAAACTTTGTCGCCATTACCAGCTGTTGTCTTAGCTCTCTCGAATAACACCTGTGATTGCTTTATGCCTCTCTCCCATGTCAATATATTGCTGTTTCGGTTATTTCTTATTGTACTATTTCACTGTAGACCCCCAGCCCAGCTCAACCTGCCTTAGACAGCTCCTTTGTCCCACCCCCCATACACGCGGAGACCGACTCAATCGGTGCCTCCAGTGATGCTATCTCTTTCATCGTTACCCAACACTTAGGTTTACCTCCACTGTACTCATATCCTTCCATATCCTTGTCTGTACATAATGCCCTGAATCTATTCTACAACGCCCGGAAATCTGCCCCTTTTTTTTCTCTGTACCCAACGCACTAGAAGACCAGTTCTTAAAGCCTTTAGCCGTATCCTTATTCTACTCCTCCTCTGTTCCTCTGGTGATGTAGAGGTTAACCCAGGCCCTGTAGCTCCCAGTATCACTCCTACTCCCCAGGCGTTATCATTTGTTGACTTCTGTAACCGTAAAAGCCTTGGTTTCTTGCACGTTAACATCCGAAACCTCCTCCCTAAGTTTGAGTTATTCACTGCGTTAGCACACTCCACCAACCCTGATGTTTAGCAGTGTCTGAATCCTGGCTTAGGAAGGCCACCAAAAATTCAGACATTTCCATCCCCAACTACAACATTTTCCGTCTCGATAGAACTGCCAAAGGGGGTGGGGTTGCAATCTACTGTAGAGATAGCCTGCAGAGCTCTATCATACTATCCAGGTCTGTGCCCAAACAGTTTGAGCTTCTACTTCTAAAAATCCACCTTTCCAGAAATAAGTCTCTCACTGTTGCCGCTTGCTACAGACCCCCCCATCTATCCTCAGAGTTCGTACTGCTTGGTGACCTAAACTGGGATATGCTTAACACCCCGGCCAACCTACAATCTAAACTAGATGCCCTCAATCTCACACAAATTATCAACGAACCTACCAGGTACAACCCTAAATCTGTAAACATGGGCACCCTCATAGATATCATCCTGACAAATTTACCCTCTAAATACACCTCCACTGTCTTCAACCAGGATCTCAGCGATCACTGCCTTATTGCCTGCGTCCATAATGGGTCCGCGGTCAAACGACCACCCCTCATCACTGTCAAACGCTCCCTAAAACACTTTAGCGAGCAGGCCTTTCTAATTGACCTGGCCTGGGTATCCTGGATGGATATTGACCTCATTCCGTCAGTAGAGGATGCCTGGTTGTTCTTTAAAAGTGCTTTCCTCTCAATCTTAAATAAGCATGCCCCATTCAAAAAATTCAGAACTAAGAACAGATATAGCCCCTGGTTCTCCTCAGACTTGACTGCACTTGACCAGCACAAAAACATCCTGTGGCATACTGCATTAGCATCGAACAGCCCCCGCGATATGCAACTTTTCAGGGAAGTCAGGAACCAATATACACAATCAGTTAGGAAAGCAAAGGCTAGCTTTTTCAAACAGAAATGTGCATCCTGTAGCACTAACTCCAAAATGTTTTGGGACACTGTAAAGTTCATGGAGAATAAGAGCACCTCCTCCCAACTGCCCACTGCACTGAGGCTAGGAAACACTGTCACCACCGATAAATCTACAATAATCGAGAATTTCAACAAGCATTTTGCTACGGCTGGCCATGCTTTCCACCTGGCTACCACTACCCCGGCCACCAGCTCTGCACCCTCCGCTGCAACTTGCCCATGCCCACCCCCCCGCTTCTCCTTTACACAAATTCAGATAGCTGATGTTCTGAAAGAGCTGAAAAATCTGGACCCCTACAAATCAGCTGGGCTAGATAATCTGGACCCTTTCTTTCTAAAATTAGCCGCCAAAATTGTCGCAACCCCTATTACTAGCCTGTTCAACCTCTTTCGTATCGTCTGAGATCCCCAGAGATTGGAAAGCTGCCGTGGTCATCCCCCTCTTCAAAGGGGATGACACTGTAGATCCAAACTGTTACAGAGCTATATCCATCCTGCCCTGCCTTTCGAAAGTATTTGAAAGCCAAGTTAACAAACAGATCACCGACCATTTCGAATCCCACCGTACCTTCTCCGCTATGCAATCCGGTTTCCGAGCTGGTCATGGGTGCACCTCAACCACGCTCAAGGTCCTAAACGATATTATAACCGCGATCGATAAAAGACAGTACTGCGCAGCCGTCTTCATCGACCTGGCCAAGGCTTTCGACTCTGTCAACCACCGCATTCTTATTGGCAGACTAAATAGCCTTGGTTTCTCAAATGACTGCCTGGTTCACCAACTACTTCTCAGATAGAGTTCAATGTGTCAAATCGGAGGGCCTGTTGTCTGGACCTCTGGCAGTCTCTATGGGGGTGCCACAGGGTTCAATTCTCGGGCCGACTCTATTCTCTGTGTATATCAATGATGTCACTCTTGCTGCTGGTGACGCTCGGATCCACCTCTATGCGGACGACACCATTTTGTATACATCTGGCCCTTCATTGGACACTGTGTTAACAAACCTCCAAACGAGCTTCATCGCCATACAACACTCCTTCCGTAGCCTCCAACTGCTCTTAAACACTAGTAAAACTAAATGCATGCTCTTCAATCGAACGCTGCTTGCACCCGCCCACCCGACTAGAATCACTACTCTTTGCGGGTCTGACCTAGAGTATGTGGACAACTACAAATACAGTGGGGGAAAAAAGTATTTAGTCAGCCACCAATTGTGCAAGTTCTCCCACTTAAAAAGATGAGAGAGGCCTGTAATTTTCATCATAGGTACACGTCAACTATGACAGACAAATTGAGAAAGAAAATTCCAGAAAATCACATTGTAGGATTTTTAATGAATTTATTTGCAAATTATGGTGGAAAATAAGTATTTGGTCACCTACAAACAAGCAAGATTTCTGGCTCTCACAGACCTGTAACTTCTTCTTTAAGAGGCTCCTCTGTCCTCCACTCGTTACCTGTATTAATAGCACCTGTTTGAACTTGTTATCAGTATAAAAGACACCTGTCCACAACCTCAAACAGTCACACTCCAAACTCCACTATGGCCAAGACCAAAGAGCTGTCAAAGGACACCAGAAAAAAAATTGTAGACCTGCACCAGGCTGGGAAGATTGAATCTGCAATAGGTAAGCAGCTTGGTTTGAAGTAATCAACTGTGGGAGCAATTATTAGGAAATGGAAGACATACAAGACCACTGATAAACTCCCTCGATCTGGGGCTCCACGCAAGATCTCACCCCGTGGGGTCAAAATGATCACAAGAACGGTGAGCAAAAATCCCAGAACCACACGGGGGGACCTAGTGAATGACCTGCAGAGAGCTGGGACCAAAGTAACAAAGCCTACCATCAGTAACACACTACGCCGCCAGGGACTCAATTCCTGCAGTGCCAGACGTGTCCCCCTGCTTAAGCCAGTACATGTTCAGGCCCGTCTGAAGTTTGCTAGAGTGCATTTGGATGATCCACAAGAGGATTGGGAGAATGTCATATGGTCAGATGAAACCAAAATAGAACTTTTTGGTAAAAACTCAACTCGTCGTGTTTGGAGGACAAAGAATGCTGAGTTGCATCACACCATACCTACTGTGAAGCATGGGGGTGGAAACATCATGCTTTGGGGCTGTTTTTCTGCAAAGGGACCAGGACGACTGATCCGTGTAAAGGAAAGAATGAATGGGGCCATGTATCGTGAGATTTTGAGTGAAAACCTCCTTCCATCAGCAAGGGCATTGAAGATGAAACGTGGCTGGGTCTTTCAGCATGACAATGATCCCAAACACACCGCCCGGGCAACGAAGGAGTGGCTTCGTAAGAAGCATTTCAAGGTCCTGGAGTGGCCTAGCCAGTCTCCAGATCTCAACCCCATAGAAAATCTTTGGAGGGGAGTTGAAAGTCTGTGTTGCCCAGCGACAGCCCCAAAACATCACTGCTCTAGAGGAGATCTGCATGGAGGAATGGGCCAAAATACCAGCAACAGTGTGTGAAAACCTTGTGAAGACTTACAGAAAACGTTTGACCTGTGTCATTGCCAACAATGGGTATATAACAAAGTATTGAGAAACTTTTGTTATTGACCAAATACTTATTTTCCACCATAATTTGCAAATAAATTCATTAAAAATCCTACAATGTGATTTTCTGGATTTTTTTCTCCTCATTTGGTCTGTCATAGTTGACGTGTACCTATGATGAAAATTACAGGCCTCTCTCATCTTTTTAAGTGGGAGAACTTGCACAATTGGTGGCTGACTAAATACTTTTTTTCCCCACTGTATGTAACTCTGTTGTTTTTATCGCACTGTTTTGCTTTATCTTGGCCAGGTCGCAGTTGTAAATGAGAACTTGTTCTCAACTGGCTTACCTGGTTAAATAAAGGTTAAATAAAAAATAAAATAAAAAAAATTGTGTGTGTTGATAAGGGGTGTGTGTGATACAATCTACCTCTGGCTCTGGGGACTTCATGTTAGACAAACAGTTGCAACTAATTGAATTCCTTTGAAATAATATTCCCAACATGGCCATCTCCATAGGCCTAAGCCAACCCTGTTTTGACAGGCTTTCATGCAAGCATATTAGTTTCACACATAATTTAATCCCATGATATTGCTGCAACAATGACCTAGCTGCATGTGCTTGGGTTTCGATCATATTCTTTCCACCATGTTCCATTTTGGGGTGGAGTCTATGAGATGTAAAGAAGTGAACACACAGGCCTTTCACTTTCATAGCACTAAAGTTAAAATACTAAACCGCAAACAACACAAAGATGCTTGGGGGATTCACCTGGAGGGAATCATATGATCGCCTAGCTTCACATGTCAACATACATTCCTTGCGGCTCTGTCATACTTTTCATTCATCCATGGGTAAACGTTTACTCATCTGTAAAAAGCAGTTAATTTGAGCCCATCAGTGCGTCAGTGTAAACCACACAAACTGAACAAAAACAGTCAAATATATACAGAGATAAGTGACACAAAGGGCATCATTGTTGTTGTGTGTGACTACGGAGCATTGGGCTGATGCTGAGCACAGAGCGACTGCTGAGCTCTGAGGCTATGGGGACGACCCACACGTGAGCCCCACATCTGACTCATAGTGGGCTCAGAACAGCAGCTATGTGATTACATCAGCACTGAACACAACACAGACTCCTGGTCATGGCCAGTTCAAAATGGCCTCTGCTGTCAGAGGAGAGGGTGAGGGGACAGGGGATGTTACACAGAAGAGTGTAACTACAGTGGCCCCACTTAACCAGATTGTCAAAATGGAGCACAAAGTTGCTGGAGTGTACTATACACATCCAACAAGCCTACATCCAACCAACCCTAAAAATGGCCATACAAAATCCTGGATTGATTAAGCCCACAAATGTGGTGATGTTTGGGGCGAGATATGAACCAAAGCATCCCAGTTCAAATGAAAGCACCTGATGAAGAAAGTCCAAAGTACCTACTGTATAGTGTGATCTACTGCATTTCAGAGCAGTTTTGTCTCTCTGTACTGTGACAGCAGAGAGTAGCAGCATGCGTGTTTGGCAGCTCTCTCTCCAGCAGAAGAATGGGACTGATTGGGAGGAAGAGCACAGTGCTGTCTGTCTGACTGGGCTTACATACTGTATGCAGACTGACTGGGCTGCAGGTGTTAAATTTTTTTTTAAACTGCATGCTGTGTTAATTTTGCCATGTTTACCTGCCTACGTACCGTAGATAGCAAGCCCATAATAAGTCAATAGGGCTAACTGGCTAGCTACTAGTACTGTTAGCTAGCCAGATAGCCACAAATAATTGTTAGCTAGCTACCCACAAAGAATTTACATATATATTGCATAATATAAGTTTTAAGTCATTTTTGCCTGTTAAACTATCTGGTTAGCTGCAATATTACAATTCACATACAGCTAGCTGATAGTTATGAAGTAAAACGGTTGCTTTGTGTATATGTTGTTTCGTCTCTATTGTCATTGTTGTCCTGGCTGGAAGACGGTTCAGTGAATGGGTGCTGTAAGTCCATAGTAAGTCAATAGGGCTAACTGGCTTGCTAGCTAGCCACGAAAAATGTACATCAACCTTGCATAACGTTAGTTTTAGGTCACTTTTGCCTCTTTAACTACCTGGCTAGCTAGATTATTACGATTCACATAATGTTTGCTTTGTGTATATCTTGTTTCGTCTATTGTTGCCATTGTCCTGGCTGGAAGAAGGTTCAGTGAATGGGGAGGTGAAGCGTGAGGTAATAAAGTAGGGGGAGTGCCAGTGCTTCTCAAATGTATTGTTTTATACATCCTCCACACTCTCCTCACAAGAATGTACTCAAGAGAACGTGGTCGGAGAATGCACTCGGAGAATGACAGTGTGGGGCACGGTAGTATGCATATTGAGAAACACCCTCGGTTTATCATATATCCTGATGCCTAGTCACCTTACCCCTATACATATCTACCTCTATCACTCCAGTATCCCTGCAAATTGTAAATATGGTTTTGGAACTGACCCTGTATATAGCTTATTCTTATTTATTATTTTATGTAAGATTATACTTCAGGATGAGCAGGGCTTTCTGTGGTTTTCAATGTTACCTTTGTGGATCCTGCAAAAACTGCAGGAGCTCTTTGCAGACAGCTTTTCACACCAAACAATCATACTCTGCATCCATACCTGATACTTGAAATCAACAATACAGCCCATATTCTGCAATTGTAATACAAACATATTTTCTGTGAAAGACTTACAGTAAGTGGAGTCAGCAAGTTTCCCTGCCATTCCGAGTCATTGGTCAAAAAGCAACGGAAAATAGGGATAACAGTACAAGCCTAGGCCAATGTCTTCTTAGCTTTAGTAAAAGTAAACGATCACAAATTACAGTTCTTCACGTCAATAATAAAGAGCAAGCAGATATGATATGAAGGCCAAGTGCAGGATGTTAGTGAAGCAGTAAGCAACTTGAAGAGGAAACTAAGATGATGGAGAGACAAGATAGTACCGGCATCAGCTACTGTACCGGAAAACACACTATTCAAACCAGTAACCTACATCAAGAAAACATGCATTGTGCAATACAATACACAAAAAGAAAAACAGAACACATTTCTGACCTGTTTTTGACCAAACCTTCCTACAGGGTATAAAGGAAATTGACCAAATATACACTACATGACCAAAAGTATGTGGACAGATGCTAGTCGAACATCTCATTCGAAAATCATGGGCATTAATATGGAGTTGGTCCCCCCTTTGTTGCTATAACAGCCTCCACTCTTCTGGGAAGGCTTTCCACTAGATGTTGGAACATTGCTGCGGGGACTTGCTTCCATTCAGCCACAAGAGCATTAGTGAGGTCGGGCACTGATGTTGGGCGATTAGGCCTGGCTCGCAGTTGGAGAGCCAATTCATCCCAAAGGTGTTCAGTGGGGTTGAGGTCAGCGCTCTGTGCAGGCCAGTCAAGTTCTTCTACACCGATCTCGACAAACCATTTCTGTATGGACCTCGCTTTGTGCATGGGGGCATTGTCATGCTGAAACAGGAAAGGGCCTTCCCCAAACTGTTGCTACAAAGTTGGAAGCTCAGAATTGTCTAGAATGTAATTGTATGCTGTAGCGTTAAGATTTCCCTTCACTGGAACTAAGGGGCCTAGCCCGAACCATGAAAAACAGCCCCAGACATTTACATTTTAGTCATTTAGCAGACACTCTTATCCAGAGCTACTTACAGTTAATGAGTGCATACATTTCCAGACCATTATTCCTCATCCACAAAAAACTTTACAGTTGGCACTATGCATTGGGGCAGGTATCATTCTCCTGGCATCAGCCAAACCCAGATTTGTCCGTCGGACTGCCAGATGGTGAAGCGTGATTCATCACTCCAGAGAACGCGTTTCCACTGCTCCAGAGTCCAATGGCGGCGAGCTTTACACCACTCCAACCGACGTTTGGCATTGCGCATGGTGATCTTAGGCTTGTGTGCGGCTGCTCGGCCATGGAAACCCATTTCATGAAGCTCCCGACGAACAGCTCTTGTGCTGATGTTGCTTCCAGAGGCAGTTTGGAACTCGGTAGTGAGTGTTGCAACCGAGGACAGACGATTTTTACACGCTACGCGCTTCAGCACTTGGCGGTCACGTTCTGTGGCTGAGCCATTGTTGCTCCTAGACGTTTCCACTTCACAATAACAGCACTTACAGTTGACCGGGGCAGCTCTAGCGGGGCAGAAATTTGACGAACTGACTTGTTGGAAAGGTGGCATCCTATGACAGTGCCACGTTGAAAGTCACTGAGCTCTTCAGTAAGGCCATTCTACTGCCAATGTTTGTCTATGGAGATTGCATGGCTGTGTGCTAGATTTTATACACCTATCAACAATGGCTGTGGCTGAAATGGCCGAATCCACACATTTTAAAGGGTGTCCACATACTTTTGTATATATAGTGTAGCTCTGTACAGCAACTGCCCTTTGCTGACAGTAGTTAAAGATTTTAAAAAAAAAGAAACGTGTTTCCCAAGACAAATCCTTAGACATGCTCTCTGTACTCCTAGCGCACGTGCATTCAGCATGAGTAGACTTTGGGAAGGATGCCTAGTATTGTATAGAAGGATGTGAAGGTCAACCAGCACAATTTACCCCAATTATCAAAGGAAAGTGGCAACCAATTTCACAACAACGGGTTGGTTTATACTCGAAGACTGCATATTCTCAGGAGTATCTATTTGAGAAGTTATCCAACTCACTTGATGTAATTAAGATTATTTGAAATATACACAAATAGAATTGTTATTCTGAAAGTGTTGTAATGTGTTGTAAGCCCTGTGTGTTGTAAGCCCCATGTAGCTCAGTTGGTAGAGCATGGCGCTTGCAACGCCAGGGTTATGGGTTCGATTCCCACGGGGGGCCAGTATGAAAATGTATGCACTCACTAACTGTAAGTAGCTCTGGATAAGAGTGTCTGCTAAATGACTAAAATGTAATATTTCTGACTTAATGCAATGGAAAAAGTGGGTAGTCAACAAATGCCGTGATGAACACATAGTAAAGGAAGGAATACAAGTTGGCATACATACAGTGGGAGCATTTGATCATGGTCTTCACAACCAAGTTATTGCAAGCTTGTTGACTGGTTGAATATAACACTCTGCCATAGAAATCAATACAAATCTATATAGCCTCCCCTACATAATACTCTTAGAAAAAAGGGTTCCAAAAGGTTTATTTTATGTTCCATGTAGAACCCTCTGTGGATATGTTATCCTATGGGGACAGCCGAAGAACCCCTTTAGGTTCTAGATAGCAAGTGTAGGAGCATTTGCTACATTTAATCCTTCACCATGATGCCATCTTTTAAGAATGAATGACATAGCATGTTGATAGGGAGGGTTATCACTAGTATATCACGGTAAACCAATTCACCAAGCGCTGAATGCGACAAGGCACTCAAGAAGGTTGACTGTTTTTGCAGACACAGCACATTGATTTTATTTCTAATGAATAGGCCTACACATGACATAACGGCGTTCGAGGATCGAGGCCAGGATACTTGTAATTGGCCAATGCAATTTGTCCGTACTTATGGCAAAGGCAGTCTATAAAGATATTTATGAAAAATCTGCTTTGTAACATCTCAGCTAGCCTACAGACATGAGAGCAAATGCGTTATCCATAATAACACACTAATTAGATACAGTATGCCGTTCCAATAAAACGTTGATAAAATCAAAGTAATTCATTTCGCATTGGTATAGGTGCGATTCAACAGAAACAGGATAGTAATGATAAATTGTTCCTTACCGATTCGAAGGCGTCTAATTAACCGGACGAATGTATTCCATTGCAGTTGAAGATGAGACTCTTGATGTTTTTGTGACAATAATAACCTAATAGCCTACATAAATCCTGTGCGATATTCGAGCTGCCCCACTCGCTGTAGCTGCTGTGTATGAGGTATGATGACGTTGTCTTTGAAGGGCCACAATGAAACTAACGGGACCAGTGGAGTGATTGACAACACCGCCAGCCAATAGAATGGGAGAATGCTACTAGTAGTGAGGAACAGGGGATCGTAAACAGGTTCGGTAGCTATGAAGTCAGTAGGCTAGGCCTATTTGGAGATTATTGAGGTTGCGAGACTGTTGCATTAGAGGTATTTTCATGACATGAGATTCATTTTGGGTCTAGACTAGGTCAAGACATGGCTGCCCATAATGAATGTTCATCAATAGATAGAGGGATGAAGCAGGCCTACTTCACATGATAGGCTATGGGAAAATGTGATGTTTAAATGGAAAACTGGCATCAGTTCTTGTGTGCCCAATTAACATACATGCCTACACGAATACCAAATGTTGGATACTTCTATAGTTGAGACGATAGCCTAATAAAAAAATAACTGCTCAATACAAGGAAAAAGTGTACATTGTATTGTGGGACAAAGTGTTATGAAGATGATCATCATCATCATCATCATCATCATCATCATCATCATCATCATCATCATCATCAGTGCGATTTTGTAATTCAATCAATGATTTCTCGCGTTGACACTGCGCTCTGATAATCATTGCGTTGGGGCGCCCTCTGCTGCCAACAATTACTAGTTCATATTACGCAATCTGCCCTCTAGTTATCTCTCATTATACCTTTATAGAATTCAGGAAATTAGATCTGGATTATTCAAATACCAGTGAGATCAGATATGGAAACATAGTCACACTTATGAAACTTCTGTTTTCAATTTGATGCCAATGCCAATGAAATAGGGACTAGTGTCTGTATTCTAGAAACAGAGATCTGGCAAGTAACTGCATAGTCCAAGTGGAATGAAAAAAGGGCTGTGCATACTTGAAAAAGGGCTGTGCATACTCCTAATCATTTAACTTCACTGGAATTCCACACTGTAAATGTACCTTTAAAAAATGACAAACGAGCCTTGGACACTGTTGATACATTCTCAGCATAATACCAGAACAAATGTCAGTGCAGGCATGATATTCCATGGAAATGTGTGCCTACAGCTGTACCCTTGTTTCAGACTAGCGTCTCTGTAATTTTTGACAATGTATCTTTTCACTTCTGGGCTGTACAATGACAGTAAGCCTAATGTACATTCCACAACACAGACAATGCCACTACAACCGTTAAATATTTAGTCAAAGATTTCACAGACAAAGTACCGTACAACAGCTCTCCCTGGCTGTAGTGTGGTGGGGGGATGGGTAGTGGGTACTTGCAGCTGTTCTTGGGATCCTCTGTTGTAGTCTAATTGAAATACCAGTTGTTGCTAATGTCCCCTTGGCAGCGACTCATTGATAGATATGCTGCATTTCTGTGCCAGCTACTTAGTCAGTCAGAGAGCACCGAACATGCAGTTGATCCCCAAAAACAAGTCTATTAGCACTGGCATCTTATCAGCCCCTGCGCTGCCCCTCAACATTGGCTATAGGCCTTTTTGAAATGACACACAGCATAGCAAACATTGTGTAAACAGAACTACAGTGGGGGAAAAAAGTATTTAGTCAGCCACCAATTGTGCAAGTTCTCCCACTTAAAAAGATGAGAGAGGCCTGTAATTTTCATCATAGGTACACGTCAACTATGACAGACAAATTGAGAGAAAAAAAATCCAGAAAATCACATTGTAGGATTTTTAATGAATTTATTTGCAAATTATGGTGGAAAATAAGTATTTGGTCACCTACAAACAAGCAAGATTTCTGGCTCTCACAGACCTGTAACTTCTTCTTTAAGAGGCTTCTCTGTCCTCCACTCGTTACCTGTATTAATGGCACCTGTTTGAACTTGTTATCAGTATAAAGACACCTGTCCATAACCTCAAACAGTCACACTCCAAACTCCACTATGGCCAAGACCAAAGAGCTGTCAAAGGACACCGAAACAAAATTGTAGACCTGCACCAGGCTGGGAAGACTGAATCTGCAATAGGTAAGCAGCTTGGTTTGAAGAAATCAACTGTGGGAGCAATTATTAGGAAATGGAAGACATACAAGACCACTGATAATCTCCCTCGATCTGGGGCTCCACGCAAGATCTCACCCCGTGGGGTCAAAATGATCACAAGAACGGTGAGCAAAAATCCCAGAACCACACGGGGGGACCTAGTGAATGACCTGCAGAGAGCTGGGACCAAAGTAACAAAGCCTACCTACCACTACGCCGCCAGGGACTCAAATCCTGCAGTGCCAGACGTGTCCCCCTGCTTAAGCCAGTACATGTTCAGGCCCGTCTGAAGTTTGCTAGAGTGCATTTGGATGATCCAGAAGAGGATTGGGAGAATGTAATATGGTCAGATGAAACCAAAATAGAACTTTTTGGTAAAAACTAAACTCTCGTGTTTGGAGGACAAAGAATGCTGAGTTGCATCCAAAGAACACCATACCTACTGTGAAGCATGGGGGGTGGAAACATCATGCTTTGGGGCTGTTTTTTCTGCAAAGGGACCAGGACGACTGATCCGTGTAAAGGAAAGAATGAATGGGGCCATGTATCGTGAGATTTTGAGTGAAAACCTCCTTCCATCAGCAAGGGCATTGAAGATGAAACGTGGCTGGGTCTTTCAGCATGACAATGATCCCAAACACACCGCCCGGGCAAGAAGGAGTGGCTTCGTAAGAAGCATTTCAAGGTCCTGGAGTGGCCTAGCCAGTCTCCAGATCTCAACCCCATAGAAAATCTTTGGAGGGAGATGAAAGTCCGTGTTGCCCAGCGACAGCCCCAAAACATCACTGCTCTAGAGGATATCTGCATGGAGAAATGGGCCAAAATACCAGCAACAGTGTGTGGAAACCTTGTGAAGACTTACAGAAAACGTTTGACCTGTGTCATTGCCAACAAAGGGTATATAACAAAGTATTGAGAACCTTTTGTTATTGACCAAATACTTATTTTCCACCATAATTTGCAAATAAATTCATTAAAAATCCTAAAATGTGATTTTCTGGATTTTTTCTCCTCATTTGTCTGTCATAGTTGACGTGTACCTATGATGTAAATTACAGGCCTCTCTCATCTTTTTAAGTGGGAGAACTTGCACAATTGGTGGCTGACTAAATACTTTTTTCCCCCACTGTATATTATACAAATGCAATGTATTATTTTTTTATTATCACATCATGGATAACTTCCCAGTTATACTTTGGTTTTGTAAATTTGTAATACATATGTACAAGTGTATTATGGGTAATGTATAAAAGTTCTGATTCTACAGAATCAGGAAATGCACATGTTGTAACACAATCTCTGTGGTAATCATGCTTGTGCCCCATTACAGTACTTACATAAAGCAGCTGATGTCAGACAAGAAGCAAGTACCACTTTCCTCCAGAGAGTGGCAGTGATCACTAACACAACACATACGGGCTCCTGTTGACCAATGTTACTAAACATATAGGCCTATTACAGTCGGTTGGTTACATGACTGTAAGGCAAACCCTGTGTTTCATCCAAAACATTTGTGGCTTTGCTCTCCTAAGCCTTACAATGACAACTGAACAATTGATGCATGTCAAATCATCCACTGTAATAACAATAATAAGATCCACCCAAAGTACCACAGAGAGAGCATGTCATAACTTTAGTCTTCTATTCTTCTCCACTTGATGTGAAAGTTCTCAAACTTGGATCTGTCTCTCTGGTGTTATTGCTGCGGTTCAGTGTACTTTATACACTAACTGTAAGCGCTCAGAATGAAAGCCTTCAGCTGAAATGTTAATAATGTAATGTAAATGAAGAGTGGGCTTCCTAACTTGGAGTAACGCTGTCATAACTGTTTATCATTCAATCCATCCATCCTTGTCTTGTATAAGGGCATCATTGTCTTGTATAAGGGCATCCTTGTCTTGTATAAGGGGATCTTTGTCTTGTATAAGGGCATATTTGTCTTGTATAAGGGCATCTTTGTCTTGTATAAGGGCATCTTTGTCTTGTATAAGGGCATCCTTGTCTTGTATAAGTGCTTGTTACAGACACCACAGCTCATCTGCTGACCCTATAGAGACCTGTAACTGGGTAATCTTGGAGCTGACACTGGGTGTACTGGGGCGTCTGTGTGCTGCTAACAGCTTAGCTTCCTCCAGTGTCCGACTGCCGCGAGTCGAACCAGTGATCCTCTGCTTCGCAACACACGTCACCATCCTCCGAGACAACGTTCCACCGAAAAATATCTTATTCGATAGTTCCATCCGCAACATTTCAAGCTTGCTGTGGGGTGAGTTTATGGTACGTTCTTAACTCCGTTACATGGGCGCTTGAGATTCCATGGCTGTTTTCACACCTTGGCTGGTAGGAGGCTGCCAGCAGATGGCTAGTATTTCAACATGATTTTCTAACAAACATTCTGTGGAGCAGTTGTCCTATAGCCTGCTGTGCTGGAGAGTGCACACTTTTAAAAGACTCATTATGATCACAGATCAACATCAACTTCAAACACATTCACTTCTAAAATTGAGAGTTAGGAATGTCAAATACAGAATCCACCAAGTAAAAAAAATTATATTATCAAATAGAAAAAAAGAGTTAGCAATTCATCTTGCATATGTGTGATAGTTTGCATAATTTGTTATCTATGCTCGTTCACAGTGTGGGCACTTTATACGAAATCACAATGCATGATGAACAGTAAGGCATTCGTGTGTCCATGACAGTATTTACAGAATCTGATAAATGGATATTTGGTGCATAAATGAACATTTACTACTGTACTTTATTATCAATCAAAATGTGAACTGATAGTCACAGTAAAACATCAATATATAGTACATATTTTCAAAACAAATTAAAAAATGTATATAAAACAAAACTGTATAAAATGTCAGTTCAGTGACATCAATGTCTTATGTACGAAATAGGAAATAGCTTTACAAGTGTTCAAACACTCTTAGCAGATATCTTACAATGCACAGTTGAGTTCCTTGGAGGAATGATATTTTCCCTTAGAAGTACTCCAGATGACAGTACCACAGGTCTCAAAGTATCAGTGCGGACTGGTGCCTTGTCCCACTCCTAGTTCTTCAGTTTATGATGTCTGGGTTTCTTGTTGGACATTCTTCATAGAGGGCTGGCTTCATGTTCCCTTCCTCTGAGTCCTCACTAGACGAGACAAGCGGATATCCTTGGATTACTATTAACATTACATGAACCTACAGGTAACCCCAGTTCAGCACCGTAATAACAGTTTATAGTACAATCTGAAATGCGTGTTAACCCAAGCTAAGATGTTCACTCCTGGTTTCAAGGCTGTATCTCCAGAGCATAACATTGACAAATAAATACCAAGGAATTTAAAGTATTAAATACTATGTAATAGAATATTCTCCCTCTCTTCCCCTTCAATGGATAGAGATGGGATTCAGACCTGATGCTGGATCCCTCTACATCCTCAATGGTGTCAGCCAGGGGCTGGTGGGCTGTCTCAGGCAGCAGCAGGGTGAGGGCTGCCCCTAGCAGAGTACACAGGCCAAACAGAACCATGGGAGCATTCTTACTGACACCCCTCAGCAGGTAAATGATGGGAGCCAGGACTCCCCCTGCCCGGGCACACATGGAGCCCATACCAATCCCACTCTGCCTGTGGAGCACAGAGGAGACGTGTTCAGCCAAAATAACTTCACATTGTCGCAGTACTGTAATTAAGAATGTGCATCAAGACCTGTTCCGCCACATCTCCAAACAATTAACAACAGCTGCTCAGCTAGTCTGCTGCCTCCCTTCTTACTGTGGTTGTTTGGGTCAGAGAAATGTACACTAGGTAAATCATGGAAAACATAGGAATCTGATTTGAATGTTATGAAAATATATATATATATTTTTACCTTTATTTAACTAGGCAAGTCAATTAAGAACAAATTCTTATTTACAATGACGGCCTACCAAGAGCCAAAAGGCCTCTTGCGGGGACGGTGGCTGGGATAAAAAATTTAAATGTAGGACAAAACACACATCATGACAAGAGAGACAACACAACACTACATAAAGAGAGACCGAAGACAACAATACAACATGGCAGCAACACATGACAACAGAGCATGGTAGCAACACAACATCACAACAACACGGCAGCAACACAACATGGTAACAGCACAAACATGGTACAAACGTTTTCCAGAAGTTCTTGAGGTTAGACCCACAGAGAAAGAACTGCTCATTAAAGTAACTAACTTTGGCTTTCCGGATAGCCTGAGTGCACTTATTTCTCATTTGCTTGAACGTCAGTCAGTCAGCCTGAATATTTGTGTGCCGAGCCTTTCGCCAAATGGTGTTCTTGAGGTGGAGTAACTCTGCCAGATAACGGTCGAACCAGGGGCTGAACCTGTTTTTAATTCTCATTTTCTTTATGAGGGTGTGCTTGTTAACAATACCACTGAAAATATAAAAAAAAGAAGGTCCAAGCATCTTTGACAGAGGGGATCAAGCTGATATTATACCAATTTACAGAGACCAGGTCATGAAGGCTTGCTCGTTAAAGTTTTTCAGCAAGAGTCTATGACAAATCAGGACAGGTCATTTAACTGAGCAGCCATTCAGAATAATCTTGTGACTTCATGCAACAGTTGTTTCAGCCCTTATCATAAGTTCAAAAGTTAGGGTTAGGAATTAACAGACCTTTATACACCTATTGAGTCAGTGTTGACTATTGCAATGAGGAAAGACATTATTGGCATTGGTTGGTAAAAGATGTCTGTCCACATAAAAAAAAGAACACAAGCAACATTTACTATCGATATAAAATGCAATCAATAAGTATTACGAATCTTAGCTTAAGGTATCAGTAATTTTTGCAGCTCAGGTGGTAAATTAAGCTATTTCAAATACTTGTTTCGATGTCTCACTATGGATACACCTGGGCGTGTCCACAAGCTCGAAGTAACCAATCACACATCGTCTGTTCGACACAGACAGGTCGAATGGCGAATAAGGTGAGCCCCGCTCCTCCATAAAGGGAGCCACTCGCCTGCCAAACTGGTCATTCTTGCCTCTCTTCCTTGCGGAAGTGACTGTGTTCACTAAAGCTCTACTCAGTGCGACTGGATTTCTGTTTTCCTACTGAACTGTTTTCAGGCGAACAGTGAGGTTAACACTGCCGAACGTAGTACTTCAGTTCCTGTCGATAGTGTTGAGTACCAACCAAATTCATTTTCTACTCGTCAGTCTTTGTTTAGCTGGCGCCACAAGGCTAGCTATCGAGATTTGGTTAGCCATCGCTGCAAGGCTTTAGCTAACTTGGCTAGCTAGCTGCAAGGCTAGCTAACTATGCTAAGAAAGGACTAACACAGATGCTTCACGATGAGTCCTGTTACGCAGGGGTATTTTGACCCAGACGTACAGACTGATTTTCCACCCTCACTCAGAAACCATGGCCTTCTGGGCATGGCCTGTGAGGAAGAGAATCTGAATGCGACTTGCCTTCGGAGTCTTCTAGACTACCCAGGAGCCCCTTCTACACACTCACTGTATGAAACAATGGCACGTTTGCGAGAAGTGGTGTGACCAAAAACAGTTCACTGTTTAGGTCCCTCTAGCTGCTTTCTCGGCCTGTCATATAGGCTTCAACAACAACAGTTGTGTAACACTCTCTGGTGTGACATTTCATGAAGGAAGTGCGTCGCTTACGCCTAATCCCCAAGCCTTTTAGCCCTCTGTTTGGACCTGTCTATTGTGCTTGAGGCGATTTCTCAGCAAACTTTTGCCTCTGGAAAGCATGGAGTTTAAATATCTCTCTTTCAAGACGACTTTGCTGATTACCCTCTCATCCGCATAGCGAGTGAGAGTGCTGCACGCACTGCAGTCCACCATTCATACCTATAGTTGTCCCAGGGTTTTCCAAAGTAATGTTGTTACCCAACCCCGCCTTTATGCCTAAGGTCAGCGGCAATTACTATTGTCTCATCTTACAGCTTATGGCTTTCCACCTTCCTCCCTTCAACTCTAGGAAAGATGGGACGTTTATGTCCAGTTTGCGCGTTGCGCATCTACTTGCACATCTACCGACTGGACGTCACTGCACCTTCAATGGTGCCAACTGTCCTCAGTGTCGGAGCCTCTGAGGGGTGATGCTGTTGGAACTACCCTGGCTTTGGAGAGCATGTCTGCATAATGGGAGTTGGCCATATCACATAGTGAGACATCAAAACAAGTTTTTGAAATAAAACTCAAGGTTACTTACGTAACCCCGGTTCTATGAGAATATAAGTGAGATGTCTCAAGAGCGCAAGGAAGAGAGGCATGCTCGAGAATGACCAGTTTGATGGACGAGTGGCTCCCTTTATGGAGAAGAGGGGGTCACCTCATTCGCCAATCGACCTGTCTATCTCCAACAGATGTTGTGTGATTGGTTACATCAAGTTTGTGGACACGCCCAGACATATCCATAGTGAGACATCTAACCCATATTCTCATAGGACTGGGTTACGTAAGTAACCTTCAGTTATCTTGCTTATGACGTACAGTGCCTTGCAAAAGTATTCATCCCCCTTGAAGTTTTTCCTATTTTGTTGCATTACAACCTGTAATTTAAATTGACTTTTATTTGGATTTCATGTAATGGACATACACAAAATAGTCCAAATTGGTGAAGTGAAATTGAAAAAATAACTTGTTTGAAAAAATTATATAAACTAAATAACGGAAAAGTGGTGCGTGCATATCTATTCACCCCCTTTGCTATGAAGCCCCTAAATAAGATCTGGTGCAACCAATTACCTTCAGAAGTCACATAATTAGTTAAATAAAGTCCACCTGTATGCAATCTAAGTGTCACATGCTCTGTCACATGATCTCAGTATATATCCACCTGTTCTGAAAGGCCCCAGAGTCTGCAACATCACTAAGCAAGGGGCACCACCAAGCAAGCGGCACAATGAAGACCAAGGAGCTCTCCAAACAGGTCAGGAACAAAGTTGTAGAGAAGTACAGATCAGGGTTGGGTTATAAAAAAATATCTAAAACTTTGAACATCCCACGGAGCACCATTAAATCCATTATTAAAAAATGGAAAGAATATGGCACCACAACAAACCTGCCAAAAGAGGGCCGCCCACCAAAACTCACGGACCAGGCAAGGAGGGCATTAATTAGAGAGGCAACAAGAGACCAAAGATAACCCGGAAGGAGTTGCAAAGCTCCACAGCGGAGATTGGAGTATCTGTCCATAGGACCACGTTAAGCCGTACACTCCACAGAGCTGAGCCTTACGGAAGAGTGGCCAGAAAAAAGCCATTGCTTAAAGAAAAAAATGAATAGTGGGTGAATAGTTATGCACGCTCAAGTTTTCTGTTTTTTTGTCTTACTTGTTGTTTGTTCCACAATAAAAAATATTTTGCATCTACAAAGTGGTAGGCATGTTGTGTAAATCAAATGATACAACCTCCCCAAAAATCTATTTTAATTCCAAGTTGTAAGGCAACAAAATAGGAAAAATGCCAAGGGGGGTGAATACTTTTGCAAGCCACTGTACCTCGTCTCAACCATCAACAACAAAATTAAGGTCACAGAGATATTGACAGAGTCAGGGAGAGGATTAACTCCAAGGATGGTTAGACTCATGTTGTGATCTAATGCTCTATCCCTGAATGATCCTGATGGAAACCTGCCCAGACATCAGCAGTCCACATTAGTCACCAGGGTTGTGGGTTCGTTTCCCACGGGGGGCCAGTATGAAAATGTATGCACTCACTAACTGTAAGTCGCTCTGGATAAGAGCGTCTGCTAAATGACTAAAATGTAAAATATATAGGGAATAGGGTGCCATTTGAGTCAGATGCTCACCTTATGACAGTCGGGAAGATCTCTGCTGAGTAGACGTAGACGATGGACAAGGAGGCGGTGATCCCAAACTTCCCCACCATAGCCAGGACAGTTCTAATAATGGAGAGATCTGTGTATATGTGGGGGGAGAAGTGATGGGGTTAGAGATTAAACTGATAAATAGCTGGGCTGTGTGTGTATAGCATCTGTAACTCTAGGTTACATCCATGCGAATCACTCTCCAGCATTCCTACTGGAGACCGTAACCACCTAAGTTACTGTAGTTCCTACTGGAGACCATAACCACCTAAGTTACTGTAGTTCCTACTGGAGACCGTAACCACCTAAGTTACTGTAGTTCCTACTGGAGACCATAACCACCTAAGTTACTGTAGTTCCTACTGGAGACCGTAACCACCTAAGTTACTGTAGTTCCTACTGGAGACCATAACCACCTAAGGTAGTGGCTTCGAATATAAGGCTGACATGACTTCCATGAGGGCACCGGTGGGAGTTAATAACAACTCTACATCCAGGAGGTTACGTCTCTGACAAACTCTGGTTATAATAAATGTGGCTTGCAAACGTTTTTAAGTTTCAACCAAAAGCCAAGTTCCAAGCCACAAAGACTTTCCATTGACTACTAGCTAAGTCCTTATAAACAGGGCTATAAAACTACACAACTATGACATCATTCAAGGACTGCCATGGTTTATTTACACTGGTAAACAACTTAATTAAAGTTAACTGAAGTCTTTTCAGGGCCAGGAGGATACTGTAACTCGTCATGTACAGTCGTGGTCAAACGTTTTGAGAATGACACAAATATTAATTTTCACAAAGTCTGCTACCTCAGTTTTTATGATGGCAATTTGCATATACTCCAGAATGTTATGAAGAGTGATCAGATGAATTGCAATTAATTGTGTAATACCTTGCTAAAACCAAGTATAGAGTTTATTTGTTATAATTCATTGGTATTAGATTTAAAAGGTGATCGAATAGCTCCTGATTTGGAATGTCATTAATGCATTTATTTTGAAGCAATGTTTTTAAAAAATGTACAAGTGAATAGGTTGGTTTACTTTTATCTCGTTAAAGTTTTGACCAATGAGGTAACTTGTTAAGTTGTGGCCAATGGGAGAGTGGACTGGTTGCGGGGAAAGAAAAGAGAGGGAAAAGGTTGAAAGAAGGGAGAGGAGAGACGTTAGTGGGGTTGGTGAAGGAAAAACTACCAAAGGAAACGATAAAGAGAGAACAAAACCATACCTACAGAGTTTTTTTGAAGGGAAATCCTGATTTTATTTCTATAAGAGAGTGTTTATTATTTCGTTAAGAAAGACCTAGTGGAGACTGAAGCTGCCGTCGCATTGTGGAGACATTCGACATCCTAGAGGTTAGCCTAGCATCGTGCAAGACTTGGAGAGAATTGCTTGTGACGATCAACGAGTTCGGGTTTCCAACGGATGTCTGTTGCTGCTACCGAGTACTGGCTGCATTGATAGCTGTGTTCGCTGTGGATCTTGTGAGGACACCTGCACGGAACTACTATATTTTGCTGAGGCATTATCTACAAGTAGTGAGTAACTACAAATGTGGGGTGGACTTCGGGACTTTATGTATGTCGTCATTTTTTTTTTATGAGCTCCAACGCGCCCAGGGTTTAAGCAAGCTTGCAAATAATTTGGACATGGGTTGTGGAAAAATCATTGGGGTTTATTATTTTTATTTATTTTGATGTGATACATTGAACATTTGATTAATATAGATCTTGAACCTTATTTCTGTTGTATTGGTGGAGTCATTTACTGTTTCAGTTTCATTTAATGCATGGGAAAGCATATCCTTATAATAATAACCAAGTCTATAATCATTCTATCTGAAGTTAATACCCTATTTGTCATTCACCCTATGTCACACCCTGGTTCGGGGACTCATTATGTTGAACCAGGGTGTGTTCATTCTATGTTTTCGGTTTCTCTGGTGGGTGTTCTAGGTGGTTATATTTTCTATGTTTGCGGTGTGACTCCCAATCCAGAGGCAAACGAGTGTTCAACTGTCGACTGTTTGTTCTGATTGGGAGCCATATTTAATCTATCTGTCCTTTGGTTGTGGGATTTTGTTCGTGTGTGTGCGTGTGTTGTACACTAGACGTCACGCTTTCGTTGTTTATTGTTTTGTTGTTGTGAGCATTTAATTAAAATCATCATGTTCACTCCCAACGCTGCGCTTTGGTCCTATTTCATAGACGGGCGGACAGAAAATCCCACCAAGACCAGGACCAAGCAGCGTGTCGAAGAGCCATCGCGAATAAGTCTCCGTGGCAGCTTCGATTGGGTCAAGCCCATGGAGGAGCTGAGTGAAGAGGGTTGGAGACAGAGGAGCGAGAGATGGGAGAGAGAATGTTGGAGGCCTGGGAAGACCCCAGAAAATTTTTAGGGGGCTCACGGCGGGGGCAGCAGGAGGCCGCGATGGAGCGGTCCAGCGGGTGTGAAGAGGAGGCCGCCAGGTTAAGGGGGCCACTGGTCACAGAGGAGAGGGATTGTGGAGGCACGGCGAGAGGTACTGGGGTGTGTGTCCAGTCCGGTCCGGCCCGTTCCTGATCTCTGCGTAGGGCCAGTGGTGTGTGTCTCCAGTACGGGCCGGCCTGTTCCTGTTCTCGCATCGTGCCGGTGGTGCGCGTCGCCAGCCGGTCGGCCTGTTCCGGCCACTCGCACCAAGGATACGGTGCGCGTCGCCAGCCCGACCCGGCCTGTTCGGCCACTCGCACCAAGGATACGGTGCGCGTCGCCAGCCCGACTTCGGCCTGTTCCGGCCACTCGCACCAGGGATACGGTGCGGCGTCGCCAGCCCAGTCCGGCCCATCCAAGCTTCCCCGCACCAAGTCTGTGGTGCGTCTGGTCAGCCCTGTCCGGCTCGTCCCTGCTCTCCGCACCAAGTCAGTGGTGTGCGTCGCCAGCCCATTCCGGTCCATTCCTGCTCCACGCACCAAGCCAGGGGGCGCGTGTCGTCAGTCCGGCTCCGGACAGCGGGGCTAGACAGGACCAGGAGTACTTTGGGGGGTTGGAGAGGAAGTGGGGGATCAAGCCCGGAGCCGAGCGCCGCCGAGGAAGAATGCCCACCCAGCCCTCCCCTGTTTTGCTTCGTATTTAGGCGCGGTCACAGTCCGCGCCTTTAGGGGGTACTGTCACACCCTGGTTCGGGGACTCATTATGTTGAACCAGGGTGTGTTCATTCTATGTTTTCGGTTTCTCTGGTGGGTGTTCTAGGTGGTTTATTTTCTATGTTTGCCGGTGTGACTCCCAATCAGAGGCAAACGAGTGTCAGCTGTCGGCTGTTTGTCTCTGATTGGGAGCCATATTTAATCTATCTGTTTTCCTTTCGGGTTGTGGGATTTTGTTCGTGTGTGTGCGTGTGTTGTACACTAGACGTCACGCTTTCGTTGTTTATTGTTTTGTTGTTGTGAGCATTTAATTAAAATCATCATGTTCACTCCCAACGCTGCGCTTTGGTCCTATTTCATAGACGGGCGTGACACCCTAGCAAGTTTACAATAGGGATTCTTATTGGAGATGTCCTTCTCACCTAATATCCCATGCTGTTCAGATATTCTAAATAAGGTAATATTGTGAGAGTCAAATTCGAGCCTGGTGAGAGGGTTACAATTGCAAATTCCCTCTTTGCCATGAAAATGAACTTAATCCCCAAAAAACATTTCCACTGCATTTCAGCCCTGCCACAAACATGACAAACTGACATCATGTCAGTGATTCTCTCGTTAACACAGGTGAGAGTGTTGACGAGGACAAGGCTGGAGATCACTCTGTCATGCTGATTGAGTTAGAATAACAGACTGGAAGCTTTAAAAGGAGGGTGGTGCTTGAAATCATTGTTCTTCCTCTATTAACCATGGTTACCTGCAAGGAAACACATGCCGTCATCATTGCTTTGCACAAAAAGGGCTTCACAGGCAAGGATATTGCTGCTAGTAAGATTGCACCTAAATCAACCATTTATCGGATCATCAAGAACTTCAAGGAGAGAGGTTCAATTGTTGTGAAGAAGGCTTCAGGGCGCCCAAGAAAGTCCAGCAAGTGCCAGGACTGTCTCCTAAAGTTGATTCAGCTGCAGGATCGGGGCACCACCAGTGCAGAGCTTGCTCAGGAATGGCAGCAGGCAGGTGTGAGTGCATCTGCATGCACAGTGAGGCGAAGACTTTTGGAGGATGGCCTGGTGTCAAGAATGGCAGCTAGGAAGCCACTTCTCTCCAGGAGAATATCAGGGACAGACTGATATTCTGCAAAAGGTACAGGGATTGGACTGCTGAGGACTGGGGTAAAGTCATTTTCTCTGATGAATCCCCTTTCCGATTGTTTGGGGCAATTTTTTTGTCCATTAAAATAACATCAAATTGATCAGAAATACAGTGTAGACATTGTTCATGTTGTAAATGGCTATTGTAGCTGGAAACGGCTGATTTTTTATTGAATATCTACATAGGCATACAGAGGCCCATTATCAGCAACCATCAGTCCTGTGTTCCAATGGCACGTTTCTTCTGAAACTCGCCAGTCTATTCTTGTTCTGAGAAATGAAGGCTATTCCATGCGAGAAATTGCCAAGAAACTGAAGATCTGGTACAACGCTGTGTACTACTCCCTTCACAGAACAGCGCAAACTGGATCTAACCAGAATAGAAAGAGGAGTGGGAGGCCCTGGTGCACAACTGAGCAAGAGGACAAATACATTAGAGTGTCTAGTTTGGGAAACAGATGCCTCACAGGTCCTCAACTGGCAGCTTCATTAAATAGTACCTGTAAAACACCAGTCTCAACGTCAACAGCGAAGAGGCGACTTCGGGATGCTGATCTTCTAGGCAGAGTTGCAAAGAAAAAGCCATATCTCAGACTGGCCAATAAAAATAAAATATTAAGATGGGCAAAAGAACACAGACACAGGACAGAGGAAGATTGGAAAAAGGTGTTATGGACAGACGAATCGAAGTTTGAGGTGTTAGGATCACAAAGAAGAACATTTGTGAGATGCAGACCAAATGAAAAGATGCTGGAGGAGTGCTTGATGCCATCTGTCAAGCATGATGGAGGCAATGTGATGGTCTGGGGGTGCTTTGGTGGTGGTGAAGTGGGAGATTTGTACAGGGTAAAAGGGATCTTGAAGAAGGAAGGCTATCACTCCATTTTGCAACGCCATGCCATACCCTGTGGACGGCGCTTGATTAGAGCCAATTTCCTCCTACAACAGGACAATGACCCAAAGCACAGCTCCAAACTATGCAATAACTATTTAGGGAAGAAGCAGTCAGCTGGTATTCTGTCTATAATGGAGTGGCCAGCACAGTCAACGGATCTCAACCCTGTTGAGCTGTTGTGGGAGCAGCTTGACCGTATGGTACGTAAGAAGTGCATATCAAGCCAATCCAACTTGTGCTTCAGGAAGCATGGGGTGAAATCTCTTCAGATTACCTCAACAAATTGACAACTAGAATGCCAAAGGTCTGCAAAGCTGTAATTGCTGCAAATGGAGGATTCTTTGACGAAAGCAAAGTTTGAAGGACACAATTATTATTTCAATTAAAAATCATTATTTCTAACCTTGTCACTGACTACATTTTCTATGCATTTTGCTATATTTCCTATTCAAACTCATTTAATGTATGTTTTCATGGAAAACAAGGACATTTCTAAGTGACCCCAAACTTTTGAACTGTAGTGTAGGTCAGGATGTGTATAAACATCTTAAAGACGTATTGACACACGGCAGAGTTTTCTATGGAATGCTCCATACCATCAGGAATGAAGACGGTTAGCAGGCAGGCTAGGCCTCCCACAGCAAGGAAGGCTAGCTGGGATATCCTCCTGGAGCGGTTCAGGGTAAAGAGGGTGATGGTCCGGGCGGGCATCTCCACCAGGCCAAAGATCAGCTGGGTCAGGTAGATGTTCATCCCAAAGTCAGAGATGTTCAGGGACAGGCCGTAATAGACCAGCACGTTGACAAACCTGGATAGACACAGAGATGGAATGGTAGAGGAAACACTGGTGAGGTAAGGGAAGGATTAATAAAACTGCTGTCACTGCAGTGAAACAAGGACTCCCTTCTTCCACTGGTTTGACAGAAGTTTACCATGCAGAGTGGAAAGATGTCTGGGAAGCAGCAATGTCTCTCTAGCCACAGACAGGATAATCGAACCCTGGCAAAATCAAGGGACTTTCTAACAGAGTAATATTACAGTATATACCTCTTGTAAACTGGATTTGATACGGAAAATAGTGCAACATTTTACAATAGTGATATCTATTGACAATGTTTTCTACATTAACACTCACTTCTCAGTGCCTGGGAAGCTATGTAAAGTATTCCCATTCAAATAATAGTCTTCCAGTGTTGCCTCAGTGAGTGATACACTGCAATTCAAATGGCTTACACAGCAAGCATAATGACCTGAGGAGGCCTTGAGAAACAGTTCTGAGAACTCCATTGGCATACCACATCAAGTGAATCAACCCATAACGGAAAGAGTAGATCAAATAATTAGTGTGTTTGATACATGAATGTTATGAATGTTTGGCAGAAACAGAAACCTCAATAAAGTGGTAGTTGATACAGTAGATTTGATCAATTCATGTTTGCCCCACGAAGAAATGTGACCTGACAATGTTCTACTGCCAACTCACCACAGGTAAAACATGATCAAAGAATTCCTCCTCATTCTTGGTGTACGGACCAGATCAATGACTGTGTATTTTTCCCTCTCCTCCATCTTCACCATGTCTTTGTACCCCTGGAAAATAAAAAGAGCATATTAGCTCTGAGCATTTCACCATGATGCTTTTCAGAAAAGGAATGAGCTCATCAATGCAAAAAGCACACCAATGCAACTCATCTAATTTGCTTGTCCCACATGCCTACACAGCATAGAGGGATAACATGCAAAGCGCTTTAATATGCTCAGGCTTTGGCGGTATTGCTCTCAACATTGCTTGTACATAGAAGCATTGTTTTGCAAGTGCTTTAATCGAGGCTGTTGGAATTTCATAATGATCAATGATAGCTTAATCTCGTCCACCAGCCTGCTCTTTCTCTCTTTAGCAATAGCCTTGGGACAAAGTTAATGATACTGTATTAGCTTCACACAAAAAAAACACACCTGATCCTCAAGGTCCTCCTGAGTCCAGTTATGTGTGTGTGTGTGTGTGTGGGCGTGGGCATGCGTAACCACACCTGACATATCTCTGTGTCCTCCTGCAGGGGTTTGCCGTTCATCAGAGCAGCTTTCCTGATCAGATTCATGGCCTCCTCGTTCCTCTGGTTGGCCATTAGCCACCGAGCCGACTTCGGTAGGGCCCTAAGAATTTAGAGGAAAGGTGTTAAACTGACCCACACACATAAACAACATGGGAACATGGGAACAAGATATATAAACACGAAGATACATTTAGTCATGAGGTAGGATGTAGGCCAATACTAGTACTAAAATATCAACAAAAAAATAAAATAATTTGGTACTATGCACACAATTTTGCAACTTATATATACTTTAGGTATTCCCAAATGGAATTCAATGACCCATCTGGTTTTGATTATTGATGAAAAAAGAGGGTTCCTCTTCATTCTCTTTCATTTCTTCTTTAGTGAGTTGGCTTGCTAGCCTGGAATCCAAACTGAATTATCCTTTCACTTCACTGAAGATATTGAAAGTGAGTGATATTCCGTTTGTATTTCAGGCTACAGGCGTGCTGCAGGCGGTCAGTGACTCACCAGATGTAGAAGATGAAGAGGAAGCCTGGTGCTGAGATGGCCAGCTGGAGCTTGCGCCAGTCTCTGATGAGGTAGGCCAGGCCTGCCAGGGTGATGTAGCCAAACCCAAAGAAGTAGTCGGTGATGATCCCAGCTAGCATCCGGTGCTTTGATCCTGTCCACTCTGTGCCTGGGGGGAACAAACAGAACAGTATAGAGAGTATAAAACGAACACCTTATGATCTTCATTTTTTCTCAGATCACAAGTCAATAACTTTACGAATGTGTGTGTGTGTATGTGTGTGGTGTGTATGAGAGAGACAGTGAGAGGGAACGAGAGAGAGACGAACCTAAAACAAATGCGTTCATGATGACAGCAGAAATAGTGGTTCCAACCACAAAGCGCAGAAAGACATAAATGTAGAAATTTGGGGCGAAAGCAGCACCAACCCCAAAGGTTGACTGAATAGCCAAACCAACCAGGATTATGTTCCTGCGTCCAAACCTGAAACAAGAAAGAGAGCGATTATACCTTTTCAAATGAATAGAACTTGTTTCACTTGAGGTGTCCTCACTCACGGTACTGTACGGGTGTGTTGAGAATGAATTGGACTGTTAGGGAGTGGGACGTGCTGCAAATTAGTTGCACTCTTTAAAATACCCAGTGTTAAATGCTTCAAATACTTTTGACTTGACTGGCCAACAAGAGCGCATTTCAAATAAAATCACTGCCGCTGCCTATAAATATCAATGAATAAGACAGCTAGTACTGAAATAGTCTGTGCAGACATTTTGTCTGTGTACTTTCTATGAATAATCCTAGATACACAAATAAAATACACTAGCAAATGAACATAGCAATACAAGCTGCAAAGTGTTAATTGAGCTACATTTTTGTTTTGACTTTCTCCCTCTTTATATTTGTTTTATCATGACCCTCTATTACATTTGTGACCTACCTACAATACATGTTTCATGGATCCTCTTCATTGTATCTGAACCAAGCTAATTATACATTTGATAAAACATACATAAGTATCAATGGTGGAAGACGCATAGTTGTTTTATACTTACTTATCAGCTAAGGAACCAAACAGCACAGCGCCAACCAGAAGACCAAACATGTAGATTGAGGAACCAATGTTGTTCAGATTGGCATTTTCACACACCAGATCCCACTGTCAAGGACAGAGGGTTCAAATTAGTTAAAAGCTACATCATATTGGCAAGCCCATCTGTATGTTCACCTACATTCTTTATAAACCATGTACTAGGTATAAGATTTCAGATTTCAAATTATACTATATCCCTGTTACCAGTGTTTTGTCCTTGATTGACTATACATAGACTATTACACTGTGAAGGTTCACACTTGTACAACACTGTAACTGTATTTTGACTGTGGTGTAATACTCCTTTGCCCCTGTGAGCACCTCGCTTCTCAACAGATTCCATCTAAACGTCCTTCAGGACTCTGACATCAATCAGTGTGGAATGTGACAGAAAATATGAGTTATTATCAATCATAAAGACAGCCTCCAACAGTGGGCCTCACAGTGGAGGTCTGATCCTAGTGTTTGTAAATCATAACAGATTCTGATGGCTGGGACCATTCCACTATGGTTACTGTCGCTGTGTGAGGGTTGACACACGGCACGTGAGGGTCCGTCCCAAGCAGCACGGGACCCAATCAGTGCATTCCAGTTACATAGCCCCCCCCCCAACCCTGCTCCACATGTAATAGTGTGTCAAGGGGGGAGTGAACTGCACTGGCCAGGGAGAGAGGACGCCTGCACCACAGGAGTCCATCTCACAACCCTCCACTCTCCAGCAACCCAGACTAGCTCCGGCTCAGATATCACCACCGCTACACTGTTACATAGTAGCGAAAATGCTTCTGGGGAAAAATGAGTTCCACATTACAGACTGCAGAGGAGAATGTGGAACAGAGGGTATTGATCACGTTTGAGCCCCCCAGCCCCCCAGACAGAGAACGAGCGCTTGTCCTGCCCGTCATGTCTGTTCTACTGCACCACCACTTACTCACCTCGGTTGCCACGGTGCTTTGGAAGGTCTCCTTGCTGAATTCCCATCTCCCTCGGCAACCCCCGGTGTCGTGGCCATCGCTAAGGGCCAGGGCGGTGCTGTGATTCAACTGGGCTAGCGGGGTGCCAGGAACCCCCCCAGGGGCAGAGCAGGACAGGTCAGGGTCACCATCTGGGCCCGTCACCAGGCTGAAGTTGAAGTTGGATGCGCCTGAGCTGGCGGCCAAGGGCCAGGTGGTGTTGGTGGAGCGACAGAGATGAGGGGGGACGGCCCCCGTGAAGACGGATATCAGCATGTGGAACGCCAGAAGGATCTGGGGGAGGCAAATCCACACATACAGGATCTTCTGGAACTTGCCAAAGCCACCGATATGAGAAAGAATCTCGTCAAAATTCATGCTTCTTTCCATAGCTGCTGTTCCAATGCAGACGCTACCCTAATGTATCACCACAGATACAAGAGGTCCAACAGAACAGTACTCTCTCAAGTTGCCACCAAAGATCTTAAACTTCTGAATGGACTGAGAGTGGAACAGAAGGCTGAGAGGCAGCTGACACCTCACAGAGCTCAGGATAAACTACAGATGCTGGTTTGTGTAAATCTCATTCAGTCCTCATTCAGATGAAGTCACACCTGTCTGTGGTGTAGTAAACCCTGAGCGCAGGCAGGCTGCTGCTGCTGTCTACAGTGTTGTGAACTCGCCGCACTGCACTTGCAAGGTAATATAACCATTCTGTACAGGGAGGGAGGGACCTGGATCCTGGGGGTGGAGTCTCAACTCAGAGGGAGGAGCTGCTCTTTGTGCTGCTGAGTGACTGCATTTGTTTAAATCTCTATATACCTCTCTCTCTCTCTCTCTCTCTCTCTCTCTCTCTCTCTCTCTCTCTCTCTCTCTCTCTCTCTCTCTCTCTCTCTCTCTCTCTCTCTCTCTCTCTCTCTCTCTCTCTCTCTCTCTCTCTCTCTCTCTCTCTCTCTCTCTCGCTCTCTCTCTCTCTCTCTCTCTCTCTCTCTCTCTCGCTCTCTCTGCTCTCTCTCTCTCTCTCTCTCTCTCTCTGCTCCCTCTCTCTCTCTGTGTATTTGCATGGTGAGAGCCAGAAACAGTGGGAATAAGTCATATATAAGCCCATTACACATAACATATAGAGATAAAGTGAAGACCAATTCTCAAATGTGACAGAGTGAATCAAATTTCAAGAGGGATGCACAATAGAAGTCAACCTTAGCCTAAAGTTATCACCCAGACAACTCCTTAAAAAGTGTGTGTGTGTACAGGTATATGTGTGTTATTGCTTTACGGTACATGTTTTCAACAATCAAATTCCTAACAATGACGTGGGAATATTTTGAAGGTCAGCTATAAATCCACTTGCCTTCCCTCTGGGACACTACAGTTGCAAAACACCATCAAGTGCCCTCAGTGGAAAACTAATACAGCTCTAAAGAAATGCAGATTCCCTCTGGCATCCAATGATTCATCTGACATAGAGATGCCAACAGGGGAGAGCTGGCTAAACTGGCCAGACAAAAGCAACAGATTAATGCCATGGGAAGAAGGGATTAAGATTTGACCCCCTGACATCAATGAAAGAGCTGTATTCTGGCAACTCCATAATTACCCATCATCCCGGCTCCCATTCCTCTGTTTTATCATTTTATCCTTTCCCCTGTTGTGGTGTCACATGTTTGAACACGGCAAGCGCTCTTTTCTCTCAGTGAGCTGCAGCCCATCGCTCTCAGCGGACATCCCAAATCACAACCATTTATCAAAATGAAATGGAACACCCAGGGGTAAGCGGAGAGGGGCTGATGTTCTGCATTCTTTTGAGAGGTGTGGGGCTCCAGTACCGGGTTCTCGTACTGTGCTAGGACAATACACAAAACACAAATGCAAACATCTACAGTATATGACCCCTCCTAAACGACAACATTAAATGAATGAATGAATGACAACATTGCAGCCAGGGAGGGACTCAATAAAGTCGGGATGTTGAAATGGCTGCCACTGACTATCATTATCATACTCACATGTGAAACTCAGCATGTGAAGTTTTCCTGTGTCTAAAGTGATTTAGGTTGCGTTTAGACAGAAAGACCAATTCTGATATTTTTTCCACTAATTGGTCTTTTGATCAATCACATCAGATATTTTTTGCATCAGACCTTTTTCAGCGGTGATCTTATTTGTTGAAAATAATTTCATTGAAATAACGTTGAAACAACGTTGATTCAACCAGTGTGTGCCCAGTGGGTATGCATTAGATCCTGTAAATGGCAGTGTTGTGAATAGGCAACATACAGTGAATTGTTTCTGTGTCTGGTACGTGGAGAGGAGAACAGGAAGCCAATGAGTGACAATTTGTTTGTTTATTGTTTATCCCTGATACGGATCAAATGTGGAGTGCCATAAAGGGCAAATGCCTTCTTCATAAAGATGACAACAAACAAATATGAAGTCAATTAATGACAAGGAAAGCCAAATACTGAACAAAAACATAATCGCAACATGCAACAATTTCAACGATTTTACTGAGTTACAGTTCATATAAGGAAATCAGTCAATTGAAATAAATAAATTAGGTCCTAGTCTATAGATTTGTTGTCCCACTCCTTTCAATGGCTGTGCGAAGTTGCTGGATATTGGCGGGAACTGGAACACGCTGTCGTACACGTCGATCATCTGACATGTCCGGTGAGTATGCAGGCCATGGAAGAACTGGGAAATGTTCAGCTTCCAGGAATTGTGTACAGATCATTGCGTCATGGGGCCGTGCATTATCATGCTGAAACATGAGGTGATGGTGGCGGATGAATGGCATGACAATGGGCCTCAGGATCTCGTCACGGTATCTCTGTGGATTCAAATTGCCATTGATAAAATGTCATTGTGTTCATTGTCCGTAGCTTATGCCAGCCCATACCATAACCCCACCTCCACCATGGGGCACTCTGTTCACAACGTTGACATCAGCAAACCGCTCGCCCACACGACGCCATACACGCTGTCTGCCATCTGCCCGGTACAGTTGAAACTGGGATTCATCCGTGAAAAGCACACTTCTCCAGCGTGCAAGTGGCCATCAAAGGTGAGCATTTGCCCACTGAAGTCGGTTACGACGCCGAACTGCAAACCCTGGTGAGGACGACAAGCACGCAGATGAGCTTTCCTGAGACTGTTTCTGACAGTTTGTGCAGAAATTCTTCAGTTGTGCAAACCCACAGTTTCATCCGCTGTCCGGGTGGCTAGTCTCAGACGATCCCGCAGGTGAAGAAGCCGGATTTGGAGGTCCTGGGCTGGCGTGGTTACATGTGGTCTGTGGTTGTGAGGCCGGTTGGACGTACTGCCAAATTCTCTAAAACAACGTTGGAGGCGGCTTATGGTATGGTAGAGAAATTAACATTAAATTCTCTGGCAACAGCTCTGGTGGACATTCCTGCAGTCAGCATGTCAATTGCACGCTCCCTCAAAACTTGAGATATCTGTGGCGTTGTGTTGTGTGACAAAACTGCACATTTTAGAGTGGCCCGTGTAATGATCATGCTGTTTAATCAGCTTCTTGATATGCCACACCTGTCAGGTGGATGGATTATCTTGGCAAAGGAGAAATGCTCACAAACAGGGATGTAAACAAATTTGTGCAGCTTTTTGTGCATATGGAACATTTCTGCAGTCTTTACATGTTTACATGTTGCGTTTATATTTTTGTTCAGTATAAATGGTCTACAAGAAACAGTGATGGCTGTGAAATCGAAAGCTTTCAATCATGGATGAGAGTGACAAAAACAAAAATGCTATCAGCTTCATTGGAAATGCCCACTATCAGTTCACGTTACAGAGAGCGAGGTAGATTGATTACATTTAGCTGGCATCTGTTTGGACCTTCGTGCTCAGAGGAAAAGTGAACACCGTTCATCAACACTTCTGATCACTGGAAAAATAGCTACCTGTAGTACAGAGAACATACTGACCGTTGTTCAATGGGGAAGTGGGGATTTCTTAACGGAAACTTCGTCTTTGAGTGAGCTGGATATTGCAGGCAACGGTATGACATCACCAGGACAGGAATAAAAACCTTAGTAAAGTGGCAAACAGCTGGGCCAGTGAATGGCAAATGGCTATTTCCAGTAAATAACGTTGGGCAGATCTGTCACAGACCTGGAGTGGCTGGGTGGTCGGCCGTGGGCAGTGGGCATTGGGAATTGGGCAGCGGTCTGGAGTAGGTTTAATGCAGATGAAGCCAATGCCATCCGCTCCCGGACACAACACTCCATATACTCCTAGAATGTCAGACAAGGCACCAAAATCTCAGCCAAGCAGGCCAGAGAACCTGAATATTCTGTTCTCCAGGTGAGCTGAAACTCTACAAAGGTCTTAGAGTCAGAAATAAACCCTATCAGAAGTCACCCTCAATAAAATAGACCACATATCAAATCTGGGTCAACCTACAGGTTCCCAGAGAGAGTGACTTGCTGAGGCACACCCGTGATTTAAGGGTTTAATAGTGGAAAAAAATAGTGGAAAAAAGCTACAGTCTTAGTTGTTGCAGTAAATAAAGAGGTTTGTGGTAAGAAGAGGGAATGAAGAAGGAAATTCCACCAATGTGACCAAAGTGGAAAGTAGCGTATGCTAAATTATTTAGACCCCAAAAATAAAATAAAAACTATTTAGACTGGTTTACAGACCAGTGAGCTGGAGCAGGCCCCATCCACGGAGGGCTGGATGGGGAAAGAGCTGTGTAGAGGTTATCATAAACTACATTGACCCATAGGCAAGAGTTCTCTTCTCCAACATTGTCCATACTCGTCTGCTGCCATCTACACAGGTAAATGTACTTTAGATGGAATGCAAGGACATTGGATCCTTCTGCAATTATTTTATCTCACCAGAGTACACAACAGAGCATCTGCAACACAATGGATGATAGCTGTGGTCACTTGTGGAGAATGAGGAGTAGAAAGGGCATATTTGACCTCAGAATGTAAGTGACAGACTCATTGAGAGGGACACCTTCTTTTCAAACACATACATGTATACCAGGGCTGTTCAATGTTGGTCCTGGAGGCCTGAAACACTTCTGGTTTTCATCTTAATCAACTAATTCAGACCTGGAACACCAGGGGAGTGCAATTAACTACCAGGTAGAAACACAAACCATAAGTGTTTCGGCCCTCCAGGACTGACATTGAACAGCCCTGATGTATACTAACATTTTACATTTAAATGTTTTAATGTTTTCTCAATTAGCAGATGCTGTTATCCAGAGCGACTTACAATTAGTGCATTAATCTTAAGATAGTTAAGTGAGACAACAACACATCACAATCGTATCATGTACATTTTCCCTCAACAAAGTGTTTATCAGAAAAGTCAGTGCCAGTAGGAAAAGTTAAGTGCCTTTTCTACTAACTGGAAAGTCTGCGTTTGCAGATGAGACGTCCCTTGTTGACTTGTAGATGCCCCTCAGGTAACTCAGGACCTGTGCACATGGTTTCCATGTGTTTGATGCCATTCCATTGGCTCCATTCCATCCATTATCATGAGCCGTCCTCCCCTCAGCAGTCTCCACTGGTCTGGACAGTCAATAAAATGACATGGCATACCTGTCATTCCACAGGGGAGGTAATACAGTGGTTACCCTCATACATATCCCTTTTCTCTCCCAATGTTTACTGATAAGGACTGTCACCCATTGTATGTATGGCTCCCTGCCACTGCTCAGCCACTTCAGGGGAGGAGGGGAGGAGGGGAGCAGGGGAGGAAGAGAGGGGAAGGGATGAGGAAAGGAGGAGAGCAGATTATTTATTCCCTGAATTCCGTTAATTGGAGACCCCTGGATGCAGCCCGGAGGTGAGGGAGTCCGGGATGTGGACATGAAACAATGGGTTAAGGATCTGGTTAAGGCTAGGGTTGATCGAGAATGTGGCTATGACTCTAGGGTTAGGGTTGTGGTTGAGGTTAGGGTTGTACCGGGATGTGGATATGAAGCTTGGGTTAGGGTTAGAGTTGAGGCTAGTGTTGAACCGGGATGTCGATATGACTCTAGGGTTAGGGTTGTATCGGGATGTGGATATGAAGCTTTATTTAGGGTTAGGGTTGAACCGGGATGTGGATATGAAGCTTGGTTTATGGTTAGGGTTGAACTGGGATGTGGATATGAAGCTAGGGCTAGGTTTGTGGTGGAGGGTTAGGGTTGAACTAGAATGTGGACTTGAAGCTAGGGTTAGGGTTATGGTTGAGGCTGGGGTTAGGATTGAACTGGAATATGGACATGAAGCTAGGGTTACGTTTAGGGTTGAGGCTGGGGTTAGGGTTGAACAGGAATATGGACATGAAGCTAGGGTTACGTTTAGGGTTGAGGCTGGGGTTAGGGTTGAACAGGAATATGGACATGAAGCTAGGGTTACGTTTAGGGTTGAGGCTGGGGTTAGGGTTGAACAGGAATATGGACATGAAGCTAGGGTTACGTTTAGGGTTGAGGCTGGGGTTAGGGTTGAACAGGAATATGGACATGAAGCTAGGGTTATGTTTAGGGTTGAGGCTGGGGTTAGGGTTGAACAGGAATATGGACATGAAGCTAGGGTTACGTTTAGGGTTGAGGCTGGGGTTAGGGTTGAACAGGAATATGGACATGAAGCTAGGGTTACGTTTAGGGTTGAGGCTGGGGTTAGGGTTGAACTGGAATATGGACATGAAGCTAGGGTTACGTTTAGGGTTGAGGCTGGGGTTAGGGTTGAACTGGAATATGGACATGAAGCTAGGGTTACGTTTAGGGTTGAGGCTGGGGTTAGGGTTGAACAGGAATATGGACATGAAGCTAGGGTTACGTTTAGGGTTGAGGCTGGGGTTAGGGTTGAACAGGAATATGGACATGAAGCTAGGGTTACGTTTAGGGTTGAGGCTGGGGTTAGGGTTGAACAGGAATATGGACATGAAGCTAGGGTTAGGGTTAGGGTTAGGGTTAGGGTTATAAATTAGCTTGGGCTAGTCGTGTGTGGATGGGAAGCCTCTGCCTGAATCTTTTAGGGTTAGGGTTAGGGTTAGGGTTATAAATTAGCTTGGGCTAGTCGTGTGTGGATGGGAAGCCTCTGCCTGAATCTTTTAGGGTTAGGGTTAGGGTTAGGGTTATAAATTAGCTTGGGCTAGTCGTGTGTGGATGGGAAGCCTCTGCCTGAATCTTTTAGGGTTAGGGTTAGGGTTAGGGTTATAAATTAGCTTGGGCTAGTCGTGTGTGGATGGGAAGCCTCTGCCTGAATCTTTTAGGGTTAGGGT